>NC_056727.1:385884802-385887302 GCF_019279795.1 Protopterus annectens | reverse complement strand
TGGTCTAAAGCTAAATGCCAAAAAGTGGATAGTCATACCCTTTGGCAAAAACAATGTGCCCACAAATTACCACATAGGTGGTAACCCATTAAGTACAGAGAAAGTAATTAGGGATCTGGGGACCCAAGTTGATAGCAATCTCTCCTTTGACAACCACATTGCCGAAGTGGTTAGAAAGACCTTTTACATAGCCCACCTCATCATGAAAGGATTCACATCTAGATCAAGAGAGGTAATCATGCCTCTTTATTCATCCCTCATCAGGCCCATCATAGAATACAATGCCCCCTTTGGGATGTACCTTACCCGACACCTGCAGCAATTAGAAAGACCCCAAAAGTACCTCACCAGGAGGATCAAGGGACTCAAACAGATGCCATATGCTGCTCAGTTAAAAAAACTCCAGCTCTACTCAGTTGCATACTGCCTACTTCGAGGCGATCTATGCCTGACATATAAAGCTATGTCCAACCCAGAATTAATGGAAGTGCTCCACCTCAGTAAATCTAAATCCCTTAGAGCCACACGCTCGAGGGACTTGAACCTCAGCACAGAAATAAATAGAACATGCTGGAGGGACAGATTCATAACCCAGAGGCTCCCTTCGCTCTGGAATAGAATTCCAATTCATGTTAGGCAGAGCACCTCACTGACTCTCTTCAAGAAGAATCTTGATGAGTGGATGGGGGATCGTAGGTTTTTTCCTGGGGATTACTTCAGTGTCACTATTAGACAGAGGCACAGTAAACTAAACTTTAAAAAGGGCACAGTATACTCAAATCAAGGGGTGGCGTAAGCCCAACACAATCGGGTTAGGTTTATAAATGCCCCAGAGCAGATAGCCTAGTATGAACCTATGAACATACTAGTACATTCATAATAAAAATGTATTTTATTATTTAAATACTTAATAACAATAACATGTGACCCAAAGCACTTAATGCCTTAACCATTTCCTTCTAAGTGCTTTGGGTCACATTTTATTAACTATTTAAATAAGTCTGTTCATTATACAACTTGGTCTGAAGAAGTTCCATGAAGGGAATGAAAGCGCTTACCAGTTGGATTTTTATGTAATAAAGTTATTTTGTGTTTTTAGCCGTTTGTTTTTTATTATTTTGCCTTTTACAGCTATTTTCATTTGTTTGTTTGGAAGTTTCGTGAGGTATTAATAGTAGTACAGTAATATTATACATGGATGGCCAGTTCATAATGAGATGCAAATGGTATCCTGTTTCACAGGAATGGCTAAAGTGCTTTACACAGTTTCAGAAGTTTGTAACCTGTGCATCCCATTCCTGTGTAATACATACTGCACAGATTTACAGCACTTTCAGCAGTCATTAGCAAATGCAAACATTCAGAATTCCCCTTTCACATATATATATATATATAGATGCTTCTGTCTACATGTATGTTCATATATTATTTATGTGTGCGTGTGTGTGTGTGTGTGTGTGTGTGTGTGTGTGTGTGTGTGTGTGTGTGTGTGTGTGTGTGTGTGTGTATATGCCAATGTGTGTGTGTATATGTATGCAGAATCCTATTCTTAGATAACAGGCTGAATATTAAATGATATTCTATTGAGAGCAAACTTTCTTCAACAAGGTGTTGATTATAAAAAAGCAAATCTGCAGCTTTACAGCAACATAACAAAGTGTTGTTTTTATCATGAACTAAAGAAAAAGAAACAGATGTCAACTTTTTGACTTTCGCTATATTTGACTAAAAGCCAAGGTTATTGAGCATGAAAGTAATAAAAATAATAATTGTAATAATAACAAATGGTGAAAAAGTCATAATAAATCTGAATTAATTTGAGTAACTGCAGCAAATATTATAAGGACCTGCTCTTTTCCTTTCCCTCATTAAATGCTATTCTTAGAAAGTAGTGCTTAGCAAACAACCTGTCCTGGGATGCAGAAACCTTAGCCACACTGTGGGAAGTTATTTAGCATGTTAAGCAGTAATGCATAGGATGCGTGATATTCAGAGACACACATACCTTGAGCAGTTAATGCCTAGCAGTAAAGTTGGCTGCAGTATATGCTAATGGCTGTAAAAGCAAACGGTAATGACCCTCACTACTAAATAAAGGGGAGCTTTATATGCAAATGAGGTAAATCAATATGGTAGAACAGTTCAGAAATCTATAAAGAATACAACATGCTGTTCTAACAGCAGTGATAATGAATGCAGCTAAATCACGGTTGTGTTACTGAACCAGAGAAATATGTTAGGGGTTGCAGTAGCATTTGTTAAAGTGTATATGCATGCAGCTATTTTTGCTACTACAAGTCACAGAGATGAACATCATCATCACCTTTGGCTGCAGCAAATAATCAGACTGTCCTTAGCATTTGACAGGCTGCATGACACTGACATTGTGCAATGATATCATATAGGTAAGGACACCACGGAGGACCAAGTGAACATGAGACGGTCTCACCTGCAGGCCCACAAGAACCGTGGCCTACCTGTCCCAGTGGATAATATGGTA
>NC_056727.1:385857302-385879802 GCF_019279795.1 Protopterus annectens | reverse complement strand
ACCTTTTATTCTAACAACTTTCTAAGTTTATAAAATCAGTATTTTAAATTGGTCCCTATTTTGGGTCTGTATTCCCCCATTATTGGTTTTGTCCAGGTTTTTGTGCTAAGAGTTGAGATAGCTATGGTGAGAAGTGAGGACTGGATTTGTATCCCCCCATTATTGGCTTTGTCCAGATTTTTGTGCAAAGAGGTTGAGAGCTATGGTGAGAAGTGAGAATTGAATTCACTAAATGATTGCCATTTAAGTTTGTCTTCCTATTTTTCATGAAACTGCTGATTTGGCATAGTGGTATGTTGCTCTGACTGTAGTGTGCAGGCTCCTCGGTTTGAGACTTGCCAGTGGAATGCATGGTGGTAACACAACATTTTATTCTAGCAACTTTCCAAAATTATGCAAGCAATGTTTAAAATGTGTCCCTGGCTTTTGGCCTTTTGTACCCCCCCAAAAAAAAACTGAAAATGAAAATAAGTGCAAAAAGCTGTGCAAGATACCTATGGCTTACACTACTGTCATTCTATTTATAGTGTGAGTGTGTGGACACACTGGAAGTAGACTGTTATGATGGAAAGGTTCTGAATTGGTCATTATTGGTTCATGCATTTTATTTCATTGCCTACAGCTTACTGGAAAAATGTTCAAACAATAAATGTAAAATGTGCTCTGTCTAACAAGTGTGCTGTATTATACAAGTTATATAATTTAATAAAGTCAGGAAGGTGTATCAAAGAAAACATGTACGTTTCTTGTTTTGTGTGCAAGGGGCCACTGATTTGAAAACAGCCCAAAGGAAAGCTTTATCCACCACTGGCCAAATGCATTTTCTTTGAATGTGGTGTGGGTTTCAATGCTGCTTCAATGACTGTGAGTTTCTAGGGCAGAGAAATTTTAATGCCAAGTCTGTTTTTGTTGTGAGACTGTTTTTGTTTAGTAAATGTCTATTGGTGTTTGTGCATTGGGCTGTAAAATGTAAAAATAAAATTCAAATAATCATTATATTAGTGCATGTGTAGCACTGTACATGTCATTCGTGGAAAGTTGTGCTACAATTTCAGCAGAAGCATCACTAGTTACCAAAGCTGTAGGTGGTACACTCACACTCCTACAGAGTTTACCAATGCAGGTGGCTAATGCCACCTCCCTTTGCCCAGTAATTTAAAAAGGTAGAAAAAAGGCATAAGTCATACATTAAAACACAAGAATGATTTTATACAAGAAATTAGCACATACAAATGATTTTCCTAACTACAGGATGATCTATTTTAGCTAAATGAATTGAGTAGTTTGCCTAGTAATTAAAAAAGTGAAAAAGGCATGGATAATAACTCTCTACATATTGAATGTGTTAGGTGTATCATAAGCTATTATGATCCATTATCATTGATGAATGAAAACAAGTACAGGCCAGTCTTGGATTGGGGGAAACAGTCAGTTCAGTAGTATAGATGAGCAGGATCAAGACCAGGCACTACAAATGGGAGATAGCTTTTCAAGACAATCTGTCTTGAGGTTATTTGAAAGTGAAATGGCAAGAGAACTGTATGTGTACATGTAACTGACCACCATCCATGCAAATGCATGGTGTGTGTGTGTGTGTGTGTGTGTGTGTGTGTGTGTGTGTGTGTGTGTGTGTGTGTGTGTGTGTGTGTGTGTGTGTGTCTGAAGCAAGCTGAAATGCATTACTCTAGCCAGAAATATTTAATTGTGGTAGCAATCAAATATTATAATGTGCCCAGTCAAAAAGTGGTTATTTTGGGAGGTGGCAGAGGCATTATTTGTGTGAAAGTAACTGACCACTTTGCTCACTTGATGACAGCAAAAAAGTTTTGTGTTTTAATATTCAGGGGCAGTCCGTCTGCATGTTTGTGTGTGTGTGTGTGTGTGCGTGCATGTGCGCGTGTGTGTGTGTGTGTGTGTGTGTGTGTGTGTGTGTGTGTGTGTGTGCGTGTGTGTGTGTGTGTGATGTGTGCCTGTGTGTGTTTATGTGTGCTTGCATATGTCTATGTGGTGCAAATGCATGTGCAGCAAAAAAGTAAGTTATGCTTAGGATGGGGGGACACAAAGTGCAAAATAACTTGCTACTGTTATCACTTGATAAATTTGGGTTTTCCGAGGCAGCAAAATGTGTGCATGTGTGTGTTCGTGTAAGCTGACAGGCACTAATGTGGCCAGTATTTATTTTTCTGTCCAAATTATAAAGAAATTTTAAAATTACTGAAATATTAAGTAAATTAGAATAATTTTCCAGATTTCTTCCAGTAGTAATTAAATAGGACAGCTAAGATGAGAGACTTGCCACATAAATAAGGAAAACAAAATAGTGATAACCACTTCAGATATTCTGTATTTTAAAAAAAAGGAGATTAAACTCTTGGAAGTTGCGGTTAAAATAATTGTCCAGATTCTGTAATTGCTTATTCAATAATTTAGACGATTACATATGACACATATCCACATTTAAGATTATATCCTTTTGTATGACTTTACAGTCCTCTGTGTGTGATCGACAGCACTTATTTTTTCAGTGAGTTGAGTTCCTCTATTATAATTGGTGTTACTAGCACTATTTTGAGTACCACTATTTTGAACTGACTTAAAAGTATTAGATTGTGTGTCTTGAGGCCCCATGCTTAACTCAGAGGACAGTTCCATCAGGTTGCACCCTTTGATACAATCTTTTATTATTTTAGATTTTAATTTATTGTACATGGGTGGGGTGACCATGTCATTTTTTTTTAAGATGATGTTGAGATTACTCGTTACTGTTTGGAGTAATTTAAAATGTTGCAATCAGCATAGCTCTAGCAAGAGTATAATTTTATCCTGTTTGCAAAGCATCAGAGTATGCAATCTTTGATAAACCACTGCTGTTACAATTTGACCACTAAATTAACAGCATTTGGTATTCCAGTATAAACTACATCAGTTAGAATTCTCCCACTAAATTAACAGCTTTTGGTATTCCAGTGGTTCAAAATGCTCAGCTACAATCTAGAAAAGCCCACCATTAAACACATTCTATCCAGTGGAACTGTAAATCTATAAAGTTTATTTCTGAGGAGATATTTAATTTACTTAATTAGCTGGAAATCATAACTACTGAGCTTCCTTACCTGCACACTTGTTTTAAAATTAGCTGATTTATCTATTCTTGATTTTATAATTGTACCGCTTATATGTTCAATAACCAACTATGAGGTTAAAAATAGTTAACTATGAAAACTTCTTTAAACAAATGTTTGTTCAAAGCAGCTAGACAAGTTATGAGTTGCATCAGACTATCGTAGATGTTTAGACTGCACCTTAGAAGAGTTCTAAGCTTAATCAGTAGAATAACTAGGATTTTGAAGGAATATGGGGGGGGGGGTCTGAACAGGAAAATGCACTATTAATAGTCTAACAATGGAATGCTTAAGGTACATATAAGTCAGCTCACAAAATAAAATATTTATGGTTGTTGTCTGTATTGTTAAACATTAAAATCAAATCTGTTGGAAATCTGTTTGCTGTCTTGGTTGTGAATTTGTCATGTTGAATATGTATGTGTGCCACTGCTTTTGATTCTTAATTTTAATGAAATTCATGTTAAAAAATAATAATGCATTCTCAGAGATCTCTAACCATGGCCCAGTCGGCAGCATCACAAAGAACCAGTTGAATTATGCCACCAAACCTGTTATGTCAAAATAGAAACACAAAACGTGATTCACAGCACAAAAAAATTTAATTATTACATAGGCAGGGAGAAAATTAAAACTGAAAACATGAGTGCTAAGAAATGCAGTCACTGAGCATAAAATGTAAAGTGAAACAGAAACACCCTAAACGTTCTGTTTCATTCGTAAAACATGTTTGCAGGGAGGGTCTTTCCCCTTTGCAACCATGATATTTGGTTGCTGTACTTCCCACACTCTCTATACTTAAAGTCTCCAAGATTGTTGCATCTCACAGAAAAATGAATTCTGCAAACTATCGCAATCTCAGTCTTTAACCAAATCTCTAACAAATCATACATTTGTGTGCGCACCTTTGAGTGTTGATCATGAATGGCTAATGATTAATCCTGATTTCATATGGAACTTTCATATGGAACAGTGTTAAATAAATGGAACGTTAAAAATCTAATACAAAATCAGGACAATTTCCACCCATGTAACCAGAGACATAGCTGGCTCATCTAATACCCAGTGCTATTTCCCAATCTGGTGGTAAGCTGAGGAGCAAAAAAGAAAAAAAAGACTTTGTATTTTTTAAACTGTAGCAGGCAGTACCAATGGTTTATCAACATTTCCTGATGGTGACACCTAAGAGCTTAGGCCCTGCGATTTTTATCCCACCCCGGATACACCACTGGCTGTAGCATTTACATCAAGTTAGTGTAATATAAATTCCACAAGAGTGAATCCTCCAAGACATCACAATTACAATCTCAATCTTTAGCTGCAAATCAAAAAAAGATTTGTGAGTGTACATTTTAGTGCTGACCACAAATGGCACAATGATTAAGACTGGAAGTCCCTTTTCCATACAGAACAATGTTAAAAATGGAAGGTAAAAAAAAATCTAATAACAAAATCAGCAAAATTTGCAAAGATGTAACATTTATATCAAGCTAGTTAGAATGTAAGGGAACATCTGTAATACTAGAAAACTAAAACAATTCGTAGTGTTCATCACACAGTGCCTGTGTTTGGTAACAGAAGCATTCCATTATGTAAATCATTCTAGTCGTATACGATTCCTGAAGAAGCTGACAGGTTTTCAAAAAAGAAACACTGGCACAGAAAACAATGCTCTGTGGTATAACACTGGGCAGCACACAATAAATTATCAAGTAGAATCGTTGCAGCAATGTTTGGCTAATATCTCACCATAATGAAGCTTTGGAGGCTGCACTGATGCACTCCACCATGAACAGTCAGAGAATGGCCGGGACAAACAGATGAAATTTAATCACAGTCCAAGCATGTTTCAAATCTCAGGTTGGTTGTAAATTCAAAATCTGATAGGCAGAAGAAAGAATATGCAGATTTTATAAAGCAAAAATCAGCAATTTCTTAACTTCTATCAGTCATCTACCCCTTTATCAAAGGGGAAATCAATGTTTCAGTGACAAATTAAAGTCAGTAGTGTCATAAACACTAAGCTCTGAAAATGTAAAAAAAAAAAAAAAACATGCAAAGTCCTAGGAGGTTTTTTTATATAATGTCTAGAGTATACCTATACTTTAAACTCTAGAAAGAGTCCTGTTGCAAATCACTGTTCCTACTGTAGCAGTAGATTTATCACTGAAAAGCCCCACAGTTATATCACTGATGTAATTTTAATTTAAGTTTTAAATTTCATTAAAATGCTAGCAGATTTGTATATCAAAGTGAAGCAGCAGAACAAAAATGATTGCCAAGGGCTAGGTTTGTTCGGTCACTTATGATATACATCAGTGGAATAACATTCAGTTCCATTTTGCAAAGTGCCATGCAAAAAAAAAAAAACTATGCTGAGTTATTAGAGAGCTCCTCTCTACTATTATAGGCACACTGCAGAAGATTAAGGATACACTGGCTGTGGTGCCATCGACCGTCTTAATTCCTTCAATTCACAAACTTCAGTTACAGAAAGTTTAAGGTAAATAAAAGAATCCCATTAAATAGTTCCAGTAAACAACATAATTTAGACAGATTTAACAACTAAGTGCACTTTAAACTAAAGTGTTATTTGAATAAACTGATGCTAAGTTTTAGCTACTCACTCAGAGGTATGTCTGTCATGCTTTACATTACTGTCTAGCAGTAACCCTGACTCTGTGTACGCAGCCCATATGAGTAAGATGTAACAAATAATCATGTTCGAATATCTGAAGAAACTAAGCAGACCAAAGCCTATCAAAATACAAATTAGGAATGTAACTCTCTCAGTGATAGCTAACAACCATTATATTCTGTTTGCCATAATACAAATACTCCCTAAAACAGATGTCAGCCAAGGGTCTGATACGAGGGTTTACGGACATAGCAGTTTTCGCATTCCTCTAGTTTTATGGAAATGTGGTACACTATTCTTTATTTTTTGCAATTTCTCTGCTGTAAAGCTATAAAAATCATTTAGACTCGTCAATGCAGCATGACTAATACTCTACTCTTGTATTCTTTATTAGCATATACTAGTTTTGTTTTGGGATTTTTCGTGTTATTTTTGTTGATTATTTATTTATTATTTATTTTATTTTATTTTACATTTGTTGACCGGGCTAGTCTAACTGGATACATGTCCATTTTCAGTGGAGGCCCAGGGAGATAAGTTCCAAGATAGAACAATGAAATTAACAAGATAACAAATAAGGAAAACATTAAACAAAAAATCATATTTACAATGCATATTACAGGTTATCACAGTAAATTCAGCAGTGCAGAATGCAGGCATAGCATAACATGCTAGTACAATCAAGATGTTCTAGAGGGAGATAGTATTTAGGTTAATATGGAAGGAATCACAGTTAATGAGTAGAAAGAGTAGGAAGTGCAAAGTATTAAGAGACACATAACTAGTCAGGCTTAGTATATTCAAAAGTCTGGAAAATGACAAAGCAAGAGACAGCAATATATGTATAGATGAGTATTGGGGATACAAAGGGCTAAGAAATTTTACCTGAAAACATTTACACAAGTATCAGTGTGAAACTTTCAGATATGCTTCAAAAAAGAAGTAATCTATTCTCAGTATCTACTGATGAAGCTTTTTCAGAGTATTTTATTTGTTATGTTATCCATTCTGTATTATACTGTGGCATCTCTTCCATCAATAAGTTGCAAGTCAGCTTTCCTCTGTAAATAGGACAAAATCTCATCTACTGATACAGAGCCTTTAAGATTTTTTTGTTTACTACTAAGAGATGTCCTGCCAAAGATAACAGTTTCAGACATGTACAAATACCAGTCTGAACAGCACTGGTCTGCAGACTTAACAGCATAACAGCATCCTCTTTACCTGAAATAAGGCTTCCACTATGAGTGGGTGTAGTTCAATCTAACAAGTATTGGAATCCCTAAACTCCATTGGCTGAAAGCCCTGGTCAAAATACACATTTTTAAGAGTTTTTTTTCTGGGGGGGGGGGTCAAGCTCCCTCTGCATATCGCAGTGTTGAGAACTACACTACCATCACCCTCCTGAACTTATGGTCATACCAACTCATAGAATGGAGAAATTACCCCCCGGAAGGGAATCATTACTAGCAAAACTCACTGACAGTGATTTTCTATCCTTGGCGCTGTAAACCTCAAAGAAATGATGCCCAAGAATTCAGTTTTCACCCACCAGAACAGTAACATAAAATAAGTCAGAAACATTCATAATCCTTTCACAAGTAAATGAGTCGGTCAGTTCAAAATGTCTAAATATGCAGTTGTATAAATATATAGACTTGTCTCAATTTATAGTTACAACAGACAAACGGTTTAAAACTGACATGACTTACAATTTGTCCTCTAATCTGTCTACAAAAAATCTTCCTGGTTCTTGATTATTTCTTACTTTGAATGCTAGGCAATGGTTACAATTTTTTTAAAGAAAGTGTATATACTTTTAACCTAGTGTTTTTTCAGGTTTTTCATATAATAGCTATAATTACTCTCCTCCAAGAAGGCTCCCTGTGGAAATTACCCTTTGGCAACTGAAGTGGAATGAATATAAAAATGCACAAGGAGTTTGTTCTTTTCATGCAATGATTTTGTGCTCGGAGTTTCTAGTTATCAGTCTCCTGAGTCCTCACAAGATCTTAAAAGCAAAGATCAGTAGCTAAGTAAGATTTCAGGCTACTTTTATATATGACTGGTTCTGCTGAATTATCTGACTCAAATGAAAGGTGTTTTAGATGTGAGGCCTAGATCTGTCCACAATCCTTTTATCAGAGGTGTTTGGTGCCCCATGAATACTTGGTCTGGTTCCCTTAGTCCATGTTTAGTATGCATTATGTTATTTTAAGGTACAGGAGTTCCAGGCATTTCTGACTGTCTTTCCTGAATGGACATATGCTTTCAGTAACACTTAAGGGATAGCACTTTTTTGTCTTTTTATAGTTAAGAATCTATCTGGGAACTCAAAACTGAATTAGATTTATGTTAATCATTCTTAAATGTCCCTCAGGCTTGTCTGAATAGTCTCCAGCAGATGCTTAGGTTTGTGTAGTGTATAGTAAATGAAAGTATACCCATATATTCCCTCACACCTCTCAAATGCAAGGCAAGACAAGAAAGAGCACAAAGGAAAGGAATCCTGACTGCAGCCAAGGCAATCAAGATTCAGTAAGTGGTCTCTGCATTGCAGGTATTGTGCAGAGATGGTGAAGAGTGAAAAGGTGTGACCTGCTCACCTCTGTCAGATAGGGAAGGGTGATAGATGCTCAGAGAACACATGGCAAGGTCATATTTCTCAGGTGGAGTCTGGGGAGGTTGTATGTATATATATATATATATATATATATATATATATATATATATATATATATATATATATATATATATTTGTGTGTGTGTGTGTGTGTAGTCACACACACACACACACACACACACACACACACACACACACACACACACACACACACACACTCACACACACACACACACACACACACACACACACACACACACACACACACACACACACTCAGAGTGCTTTGCAGTACTTACCTCCCTCTGAGCTAATGACCTTGTCCTGCCATAGGACTGAATGGGTGTACACTGTCACAGGATGGTATACACTGTTTTCTCTTTGCTCCCCAAACATAACTGTAGAATGATTATTCACATTGTCCCATTTTTTTTCCTCTGCACACACTCAAAAATAGCTAATTTTTCTCTATTTACATTATATTTCATTTCAGTCTTTAGTACAATATTTTTGTGTCACAAAGTCTTTACAAAGGCTCTGGCACCAAATACAAACTCCGCCCTTCCTTTTCTGCATAAAATAGCTTCCTTATATGCCCCCTTTCCATTATTAAAGCACTGTGCAGCATTAAATCTGTTCACTATTTCTTCATACCAATATCTCCTCTGCTGTGGTTTAGATCAATTGCTATCTAATCTAGAAGTTTTCATTTATATTTGCACTGCCGAGTGGCATTTATGGCACTTTCCACTTTTCTCCTTGTAATTCATTGTAAAATAATGAGATTTTAAATAAATTACTAAACAAAGAAGCCTCTTTCATCAAAATTTTACTACCAAAATGAAAAAGAAAATGTGACAAAATGAATTGCATAAATGCAGAGTTTGTGAACATACAGAATAAAACATTTTAAGATAAAGAAGATTATATTCTTCCAGGGTACCATTTGAAAGATGAGTTGGCATAGTGGTTAAGGTCTTTGTCTCCCATGCACAAAGTACAAGGTTCAATCCTGACCTCTGACCAATGTCGGTCTGGAGACTGCATGTTCTACCTGTATTGCTGTGCAGTTCCTGTTGACTAATGTCGCCAAAATGGGCATGGGTAGTTACTGGTGATAAGTGAGATGATGACCTGGCCTACTCTGACCTACACCAGCAAACCATGCTAATGGAAGAAGGGGTATATGTGCCCCTATTGGCCAGTGTGTGCCCACTATAAAGCCCAGTAGCCCTGGGTCAATAAGCTATTGTCCGGCCGGTGTCTATTTGCCCAGCCTGGGTTACCTGGGCTAGCTCTGTTGAGCGAAAGCTGGATGTAAAACCAATAAAACTGCCAAACATGAACGGAGAAATGATATACTTAATGTAGGCTCACTGACAGGATGCAGCTTGGAAGTGGATGACATGATGATACGGGGGAGGCTAGACATTCTATGTATCGAAGAGACAAGATGAAAGGGCAGTGCAAGAAAGTCACTTGGCCTAAGATCCAGAGTCTACTACTCAGGAGGGGGACAGGCTAGAAATGTTGTGGGAATTGGGGTGAGACAGAGGCTTCAAAAGGCAGTGAGGGATATCATCAGAATTAATGACAGACTCATGGCAATCAGACTCCTGTGTAATGATAGGGCAGTATTCATATTCTCAGCCTAGGCCCCACAGCAGGGTTGTGATAGTAAGGAAAAGAGTGCATTCAGACAGCAGTTGCAGGACCTATTAGACAAAGCAGGACAACATGAACTGGTGTTGATAATGGGCGACTTGGATGCACATATCTGGACAGACAGAGCAGGATATGGGGACTGCCAGTGTCCACATTTGTGGGGCAACAGGAACAAAGAAGGAGAAGCCATTCTAGACTTCTATCTTTCAAGTGGCTTGATAGTGGCCAACACATGCTTCAGAAAGAGAGACAGTCACAAGATCACATACAAGAGTAGCCAACATGCAACTCAGGCAGACTTCCTTCTAGTAAGGAAAAGGCAGTGGGGTAGAATCCATGATTTCAAAGTCATCCCCAGTGAAACAGTTGGCCCACAGTATAAACCACTGGTTGCCACAATGAGCTGCAAGCAGTGGTCAGAGAAGGCTCTAAGGTCAACAGAGACCAGGCTGAAAACCTGGAAATTGACTGTAGAGAAAGCATAACAGCTCAAGGAATTAATTTATTACTGTTCTTTTTAGTGGTGGTGCATTTTGTTTAGGAGAACAAAACTGTTTTCATTCTCACTGCTTCCAATCAAAAAGTGTAATACCACATGCTGGAGGATGATTCACTGTATGTTCTATGAAGTTTAATTAAAGAAACAGATTCCAGAAGAGTTGTTCTCAGTGTAAGTATGCCCTGGCTCCAAAAGACTTGCTCTCACTATAAGTGACTTACTTCAGTGTAAGACATGTGTAGAAACAGGGTTACACCAGTGGCCGGACTCTAAAGACCTGTTCTCAACTTGCTCTCAAGTGTAAGTGATCACTTATACTGAGAGCAAGTCATTTGGAATCAGGCTCCAACAGTCAGGATATTCTCTTTTAGTTTGAATGGCTACTGAATCAGAACTGCTGCTTTTTCCTTTCTGCTTGGACACCTGTTTAGATAGTTTAGATGTGGAGACCTCTAACTTCCAGAGAAATCTAAATCAGGACACCTGTATTTTTTTCTTTATTTTAAATATGGACTGAATAGTCTATATTTAGATTTAGAAGCAGCAAAGCATTTCCAAGAAATTATAGAAGACAAAAAATTATTCATTTTCCCAAAAAAATCTATGCTCAATTGACAATAATATGGCTGCATATCATCTGCAAATATTGTATATATTTTTGTGACTTTGAAGTTGTTAGACTATAATACTCCATAGAAAGTGGCAGAGATAAGAGTGGCAGAGATAAGACTATTTATATGTTGCTAGCTTTAAATGTGGAGTTTTCTGCTTCCAGCTATATGTTTAAAATGTTTTCTTTAAGTTTTCCCTGTGCAAACAACTACTGGCTTATACATTTAATTGCCTGCATATTTTTACCTGATTTTTTTATTAAACAAAGTCTTTTTAGTTATTCATATATAGAAGCTTGTGGGTGGAATCTTACTTGTTACTTTCAAAAGGCAACATTGTTGTGACTGTTAACATCTCACTTTTTTGAAGAGAGACTGGCTATAACCTGAAATATTTTAGTATATTGGCTGTCTCATTAGAAGAGTGAACATTCACTGAGACACTGATGAAATATTGTCTTGGCTTGTAGCAGCATCTACAATGAAGGCAGGAAATGCGGTCCTGGGACTGGAACAGTATAAATAGCCATCTCCCATGGTGTGTGTGTGTGTGTGTGTGTGTGTGTGTGTGTGTGTGTGTGTGTGTGTGTGTGTGTGTGTGTGTGTGTCTGCCTGTCTGCCTGTCTGCCTGTGACTTATTGGCAAAACTGCACTAGAAGGAACTTAACACGGATTAAGGTGCATGAAAAACAAGTGAGGCAATGATTGTAACTGCTCTGTAACTGAGCAGTGTAAATCTTATTTAGGTATGACAGGTGATGGTCAGAAACTGAGGCAGTAATGTACACTTGCCATATACTCTTAAGGCCAGGCATCCTTCCTGTACTTATCTGACAGTCAATAATGTAGATCCTGAGAATGTAACTCTCAAGCATCACATGTAATAGCCGACAGTGGTATGATTCAAATTTCTAAAACCCTTGGTTTGAAATACTAGAATATATTGTAAACTGGACTTTTACAGTCTGCAAAACAGTTGTGTTACCAAAAGTGTGCATACACCTGCATCCACAAGTTAATGTATACACCAGTATAAACTGCAACGCAGTTATTTTATTTTTAATTTATTTAGCCATAATAGTTAGGGAATAGGCAAGATTAACTCATTAGAGTATTTGCAAATGTCAGTGGCACATCTGGTTTAATGAGTGCAGGTCAAAATGACTCCCACATTATGCATTTGGACAAGCAAAATTTAATATCTGCCTTGTGTGCGGTGAAATTCATTTCAATGGATGTGGAGACAGCCTTATAACAGCTGTAGCTGAGAAGCATGTGGCTGAAGAAGCCCCCCCCCCCCAATGTGACACTGGTTGATCTTAAAATGTAGCTTGAATTAAAGAGACTAGAGCTTGAGATAATATGTTATAAGATCAAAGCAGCAGAGAGAATATAACAGCTCATGGATCAAAGGGAATGAGAGGAGAATCTTCATGAAGTCACAGATGAGGAAAGGAAACATCCACATGAAGCTTGCTGAGATAGAGAATGACTACATGGAAGGGAACCTATGACCTTTTTAAAGGTGTATGTGAGTAGCAGGGGTGAAAAATCATCCCTAGAAGTCAATGTTATTATTGTTTCCTCACTTTAAAGAGGGACAGGATTTTTGCAGTTTTGCATGGCATTTTGAAAGTACATGTAATAAGAGCTTATTTGGCAAAGAGGTTTTAACTGCTGTGCTCATGGGTAGAGCTATGTGCATGCACTCACTAAGATGTCAGAGTCTGACTACACTGTCAAGAGTAAAGTAAAAGTTTCTTTGTGAATGTTTTAAATTTATTCCTAACATTTTAGAAAGGCAATTAGGGGATAAAATGGAAAGCCAAAAGACAGTGCTAGTGATTTATGTAGAAATGATCATGTAATTCATAAGTGGGTGAGTGGGTTTGTCCTCCATTGTGGCATAAATGTTGGCAAACACTTTTTAGAAATGTTTAACAGAGTAGGATTTTCAAAGGAAATATTGATAGGCAGAGAAAATAACTTTTTGTGTATGCAGTGTCAGGTACAGCATTTCAAAACTCAAAGATTTGGTGGACAGCTTTGACTCTACTCATAAAGTCGTACTGAGAGCATATACATATCAATTTAATCAGGAGTGGGACCAAGTATGTGGAGTGCCTGAGGATTAGAATTTTTTCAACATTTGAACTGCTTTACAGTCTTATGGTGAGTTGGCTTCATAATGAATGGGAGGGGGAATGTGAATGTGACAGGAAGTCTATGTGTCAAGACCACCTAGCAAAAACACAACAGCAGCAGCAGCAAAAGGTCTGGTATTGCCTCACAGTGAAGCATAAGAATACACTGTTAGACACAATGTAATGTTGTTTAATCCTTTCCAGCAGAATTAATTGCAAACCGCATATGAAGGCGTTTTCACTGATCAGACAAAAGTAATTTTTGTTGCGTATTTGATGGAGTTGCCAGGTAGAAGGCAAAAACATGTTAAGGAGATGAATTATTGCAATGGTAGTGAGTCACTGATACTCATTATCTGCATTAGATTAAAGGTGAATCAAACATAGACCGTTCCACTGAGGTAGCACTCTTAATAGCAACTATCTCTAGCCAGGTTCTGGAAATCCAAATAATATGACAAAAATTAGAAGTCAAGTTCTTTGATAACCCAGGGTGTGCCCAACTGGTAGAGTAATATGCATGCACAGGGAACCATCAGACACTCAAAAGGACTACATTTACAACTAAGGCAAAAAGATACCAAAAAGATACCAGGTGTAAATGACAAAAGGGATCCTACTGTTCTCAAATATGCAAAAGTGTCTTTCTAGATTGGTATTTCTGTGAGTATAGCAATGCACTTTCAACCCATTGCATGTTTCGTGTGGGCTCCCAGAAAATGTTTCATTTGTGATCTAGAAAGAGGGTAACAATGCCAAGAGTTATACATTGTCTTAAAAGTAAAAATGTCAGTAGTTGTATATTTTATTAGATGTTTGAAATGTCTAAGTGTTTTTTTAGTAATGATGCAACTGTGTATAGTTGAACGGAACCTTTTCCATACTTACTGCTTCTTATTAAAATCTGATTTACCTCATGCTGGAATGGAAACCTCTGTGTTCTAACCAGCTTATTTAAAAAAAGGGAAAATGTTGTTTTGAGTTGAAGCACTACCTCTTAAGAATACTGAATTACCTTTCCTTTCTGTTTGGACTGTTGTTTAGATTTGTAAAATCTCTTCTGCAGACAAAGCTGAGATGTGACTCTTGTATTTTCCTTTTCAGTTTAGATTACAGACTTGAACTCTGTTTAAACCTGTAAACAGGAAAGCCTTCTTACAGGGACTATAGGGGAAAAAGATGCAATCTGCTTTTCAAGAGACAGTGATCTCAAATTTAATAAAATGCCTGTGTTTCAGGTGCAACCACTTGTTCTGTAGAAAGTGTTAGGAAGAAGACTATTTAGACAGAGTTGTTCTGTTGCAAACTGTTTAAAATGTGTCTTTTTTTAAATTCCACTCTATGCAGCCAATTACTGTCTTGTATACTTAACTGGTCTTTTTCTATGTTTTTATCTCATTTTCTGTTTAAGTTTTCAATTATTCATTTATGTAAGCTTGTGGATGGTATCATATTTATTAGTTTGTAATGGTAACCTCAAAGCATTGGTGTGGCTATTGTCATTTTCTCTTTCTTTGAAGAGAGATATTTTGGTTCTGAAATAGTACAATTTAATAAACTGGTTGACTCAACACAAAAGTGTACAGTAAATAAAACCTTAGTGCCAGGTTGGTATGGGTAGTGGCAATGTGCAACAAGAATGCAGGAAAGGAGTACTGGAGAGGTATCAACAGGATCTCTTAGGAAACTGTGTGGCTAACTCTCAGCTACTCTTAATACACACACACGCGCACACACACACACACACACACACACACACACACACACACACACACACACACACACACACACACACACACACACACACACACACACCACATCACACCATGCCCTCATACACACACAGACATGTGCTGATCTGGCCATTTAGAGTAACAATCAGCGTTACCAACACAAAGGTCATATCTCAGTGTACAACTTGATTTATTTATCAAGAATGCTATGCACAATGTAAATTATAAATATGTCCCTTTATTTAATGTTAATAATACTGTCATTTAAGCAACCCTGACAAAACATGGCTAGTACTTTAAAAATTTAAATATATCGGGAATAAAATAGGGGTTACAATTAAAATAAAATAGTATAAATTCTAAACTTGGGTTTCCATCATCTTTTCCAAAGACCTTTCACCTGACATTGTCTTCTACTCTTAAAAGAGTACCATTACCTCTTCTAGAGAATGCTCAGTTACTATCATTGCTTCTTTCTGATACATCTGGGGTTACATCATTTTCCAATCAGGAAAGCAATGACTTTTTTCATGCTGCCTAAATTAGTGTCTTCAATGACATCTGGAAGCATAGTCCATGGTTCCTTTCCGAAGAAATTCTATCAACTTCATTCATTGCAATGTTGACATTGCTGTTATTTGTGATAATTTCAATGATTTTAGATAGCATTTGCAAGTACTAATAACAGTTGCGCATCTTGAGACATTGCTTGCTGTGATGTCAGTTGGAATCATTGTATATGACTAAAATTCACCACCACTCACTTCAGAAATCTATATGTCTGAAATGAAATGTTACAGACAATAAAGGGTGTAACATTAATATATTTATTCTAAAATAAGAAGCCATCCTAATATAGTAAAATAACAAATGTAGTGATTAATAAGCCTTAGTTTTTTTTTTTCATTTATATGTTCAACGAGGTCTCTGACTGGGTTGCTATGTTTCCACTTTTTGAGAATCCTCAGAATCCTAGTTTAAAAAGTTTCATTGGTGATACTTTAAGAAATCAGCTTACATATTTTTAAACTTGGGAAATTATTTCTTTATTTAATTTAATCGAGAATCTTGTTTTAGTTCCCCTCCAATCTTAGTTTAGAAAAAGTATTCCGTTGGGAGCTGGGATGCTTACATCTTGGTTATTTGTAGAAGTTATCATCCTCTTGGCATTAAGAGATAGTGATCTCTTGAGCAGTTCACTGCTGAGTATGAAACAGATGGGATGAGAGTCTGCACTAAATATCAGTTAGAGTCCATCCATCCACAACACCTTTTCCCATTATTGCACATGGTGTCAGGGCATCACCTCAACAGTGACAATCACCTGGAGCTAAGGGTTACACTGCCAGGTAGCTATCCCTACCACAGTAATTCTTCTATACTGCACACTCGCATGCACACTCACACCTATGGCCAATTTAGATTGTCCAATCCACCTACTGCATGCCTTTGGGAGGAAACCGGAACACCTGAGGAAACCCATGCAAACACAGGGAGGACATGCAGACTCCACACAGAAGGCTCCCAAGCCAAGGACTGAACTAGGATACCTCTTGCTGTAAGGTGACAACACTATCTGCTGCAGCACTAGAGTGATCCTCCAATACAAGAAAGGATCTTATACTTAAGATTGATGAAATATATGAACTTATTTTTCCGGGTCTCCAAGAAGAGAAACATTATCTGTGTTCACCCATATAGTAAGGTATGCTTGGAATATTGAATTTTCTTTTGAAAAGTTGCAAGTATTTTGAAACCCAGATAAGGTATACATTATTATAAGTCACATATTAAACCATACAACTTTAAAAATGTCTAAGTCACGGCTGTGGTATAGTAAAGCAAATATTGCTTCTGATTCCATATTGTGCAGTCAATCCAGTCTTTTGCAGCCACTTTAATAAATTAGGATAAACTCATGGCTCCCTTTTGAAATGTGAGCACTAGAAATTCTGAATACAGACCCACTGAAAAATCAGAAATCCAGGAGAAGAATGAATATCAAATATTGCTCTTCTCCTTTAAACTTCATTTTTGTAGGGGTCATGTCCCCTCCCTCCCAAGAACCTATATATACTAACTGTGAGATCTCCATACCTTAGAGAAAAGAGAATATTCCAAGAAATGGTCATTTCGGACTTAGTATATGTAAGTCCATTTTTTTTAGCCATTCATTCTCCTTGTTACAGTACTTCAAATGATTACTGAAACTCTTTGCAATAGCTAGTAGTGAAAAAAAAAAGAGAAATGGGCTACACCTTAATATAGTACAGGCAGGAATATCTTCAGATAATGTAATAAAATACATGGAAAGTCCTTTAATAGCAGAGGAGGTGGGTGAGCAGAGAGAAACAAGGGGTCACAAACAACTTAAAAATGATATGTACAAAAGGATGAGGAAGGTTAGAATATGAGGCAGAAAGGATGTGGATGGACATGGACTGATGTAGACAAATACAGAAAAATGTACAGTCAGAGATGAGGCAGACACAAGGTAGTGTATTGATGTATGCAAATATTAATACCCGACTTATGAAAGATGATGAACTTAAAACAACAAGCCAAGCTGTTCTGTGACTGCAGTGAAGAATGAACATGATTAAGCAGCAATGCTAGTTTTCAGGCCACTCAGTGCCATGAAAATTGAAACATATTTACTGTTAGCTTATTAGAAAGGACAATATGCACAGCAAAAAAATGTAATAGGATTATAATAGGTTTGACATAAGGTGGAAGAAATAGGGGACTGACAGCAACGGGTTCCACTCTTAACTGATTTTTTTTCTTCCTGAAAATTCCTTATTGCAGTTAATAAATGTCCCAGCTAGAAGATGACATATTATGTATTATTTTTCTAAATAAAGACAAATGATACTTGTATGTTAAAAAAGGCATTCTCCTGGCTAAGTAACATCTTACAATCATAACAGCATATACGTTTATGAAAGCAACTGAAGGGAAAAAATAAAGAGACCAAGAATAATATAAAATAGACTGACTGTTGTCTTCAAGTAGCTACTGCAAAGATGCTATAAAGGTATACACTAGATTTTTGGAATTTTATAATCTACATCATTTATTTATAGAAAAAAATATTTTGTATGTAATAATTGTACAGCATGCATGTATTAGTGTAAAATAAATCTGCTTTAGATGTATGGAAATAAATAGTTGCACACATAATCAGTACAAAATCATACCTGGCCAACTATCTATTAATACAGAAATCAAAAGAATGCAAAGAAGTTAACATAAACATATAAATATGATAGTTTTAAACACGTACAGAATAACTGCATTCAGATACATTATTTTACATTCAATAAAATGCTTGCCCCTCTCATTCTAATTGGCCAGCATCGATCAGTCAGTTAGTACAATGGTGGACAAATGGATTCAGAGACAGGTATGTTTTGTGTTTATCTGAATGGCCTGAGGGATTAACTGTGTAAAGACTTTTCATCCTGTCGGCATAAAAGTGCCTCCCACTGTTCTCAGCTGCTCGAAAAGCTGCCAGTTTGTGCAGAGGACAGTACCACTGCAGGTCATCTAACCGGAGCTGCTCAACATCTGGTGACTTTTGCTAAAGGTCTGGAGAGATTCTGCTGAAATCCAAAGCATCCACTACTAAAATCAATAAAATAAGTACTTTTTGAGTTTTCTTTGCACTTTGCTGATTGTATTTTATCATTTTGCTGCCTCATTTTGCTGAGTTTTACTGTATTTTTCTGCACCTTAAAAAAGCTGTTCTGCTTCTTTAAGTAGTTAGCATATAGCATATACTAGATTCATAACTGCTAAATCTAGACTATATTGTTCCACTTGAGCACTATTCCAGCCATCTTACATTAGGAGGACCCTGCCTGCAGCCTTGTGGCAGAAGTGTGTAATCTGAGCCTCATCTGAGTTGGAGATTACTGGAGGAAAGTTCAGTGTGTGCTTTCCCATTGGTAGTTTAGCTTAAAAGTGTTTAGTTTTGCCTGCACTTAAGCCTTACATTTGCATGTGGTTGTGCACCATGCAGCAGGGTTCAGTGGTGCCATGTAAGGATGCAAATGCCTTGAAAGGCAATTTTTTCCTAGACATCTGTTAGTGAACCCTCCCAAGCTTCCCTGCTGCATTGCAGGAAACTCAGTTGTGCAATAAGAAACATTGCCATAGTTTTCACCCAAAGCGTTCAATAGAATAAGCCTATTTGTTAATCCTAGAGCAAAATCTGGTCAAACTAGCCCACTCTCCATTAGTAGTTATGGTAAAAACTTGCCATAATGGACGGTCAGTTTCCAATCGTTTGTCCGGCCAGCCTGATTGACATGGGCATCCTGAGTCTATGTAGTAACTGCCTCATGTATACTGACAACCACTTACTTCTAAAACATACAAATATAATGTGTGAGGAATGTAATTACACTATTAATTTGGAATCAATTCTCTCACGTAACAACATACTGGACATCAAACAGGTTGTCAACATACACACACACACATCACCTCTCACACAAAACAAGGTCACAACACATAAGCTCACATACACGTAGGTACTCAATACCAAAAGATCAGCGACCTCTCAAGTGCAAACCATTCACACACACTGCAAAGCAAATAGAATCCAATATACATAACAACACACACGCCAGTGTCTCAACAAATAAGGCCATAAGGCGTAACACCTCAAAACTAAATGTCCTGGTCATAGGTGATTCCATAGTGAGACACACAGATGTTCCTCTCACCAGGCTAGACAAGAAGAAGGTCACAGTCAGCTGCCTGTCTGGTGCCAGGATCCATCAAATCATGCAATCAAGTCACTCAGCAACAAGTACTGTTATGACTCTGTCATAGTGCATGTTGGGGTGAATGAACTGAGATGCACCTCTCTGGACTATATTAAGAGAGACATGACTGAACTCAAAGATTATGTGCCCCAGGCAGGTATTTCCCTATCCCTAAGCTGCAGTCTACCTTCACCCAGGATGATGCCACAATACAGACAAAAAAAATGACTGACTTCAATAATTGGCTTAGCTTCTAGTGTCAGTCCAAGAGGACCCAGTATCTGTCAGCCTGTGAAGACATGGATGGCAGACCACACTATTTTGCCAGAGATAGTCTTCACTTGTCTACTCTAGTCTTTCAGATACTGGCAAAGGTGCTTGCTTCCACCATACTGCCTTTTTTAGACAATGTCAAAGCAACAAAATTTCCAACATAATAAAATACACTCAAGACAAATTCAAGGTTATGCTGATTAAAGCTAGGAGCCTAAACAGGAAACTGCACTCCTTGGAAGCACTCCTCACCTTGGAAGATGCCGATATCTGTGCAGTCACTAAGACATGGTTCAAGGCCACAGAGAGAACTTCAGCAGTGCAAGACTACAATGCCTTCCACAAGTTCAGACTCCAAAATGGCTGTGAAAGAACCAAAGGTGAAGGTATATCCATATTCATTAAAGCCAAATACACTTTGAGACTAGTTAAACAGTATGACTGTCTTGAGCTACTCCAGGTCCAAATAACTATAGGTAAAACACCCTACCATATCATTACTAGCTATAGGTCCCCCACCATGAACCATGAGAAGCACACCTCCTACCTGGACTTACTAGAGTCACTCACTATACAGCCAAACACTTTGGTATGGGAGATTTCAACCATCCTTCCATCAATTGGGTGACATACACAAACAAGCATGCTTTCCCTGAGATTCCTGGACTTTGTCAATAAAAATGACCTGAAACAGCTAGTCTCTACACCAACAAGTGTCTCAAATGTCTTAGACTTAGTACTCACCAACATAGGGTGTCACTGCACCATCCTCTGTGTGTTGCCCTCCCTGGTAACGTCAGAGCATAAATCTGGAATAAGCTCACAGTTCATGTGAAGCAGAGCTCCTCAACGACCCTATTCAAGCGCAACTTAGACAATTGGGTAGGAGACCATAAATTCGCCCCAGGGGTGACACATATCCATTATGGACAGGGGCAGTCGGTGCTGATCATAGACTCATTCTGTGAATAATGACCATCTACCCAAGGTCAATTAGGGAACATGGGTATAACATGGCTAGGCTTGTAAAGGCCCTAGGGCCATTAGCCTAATAACCTCCTATGAATCTATGAACCTATAAACAATAAGAAGGGCCTCATTATTCTGTCATTACTCTGCCTCTGAACTGAACACTAGTTCTGTTAAACTTTACTGTGGCCTAGGCATTACAAAAACATCCCTCTGCATACATAGATGCTCACACATACACACATTACACATACACACACATACACACACACACACACACACACACACACACACACACACACACACACACACATATATACACATTCACAGACATTCCTGTTTACACACACTCATATCCACTCATCAATAAAAAGCCTTCCACACCTGATTATATTTACATAAACACTCACCTGTACATTCAGACACACTATCCAACACAATCCCACCACATACAGATGCAGACTTCTGGCTCCCTACCAAAACCCCCTAATATGAACACCCAACTAGACACATACAGAAACACACATGTATGCACATTATGAGCATACACACGCACACACACACACACACACACACACACACACACACACACACACACACACACACACACACACATTCATGCAGTCTTATTCATGTCCCTGCAGACGCGCACACACACACTCACACAAACATGTCTATGGCTGAACAAACTGGGAGCTTTGGGCAATTCCAGGGGACAGCACATGGCTAACTAGAATTAACCACTCCCCCAGACTGCCATATTAGCACGTGGCTTCTCCTGTAATACCACTCTCCACAATGAGGCCTGTCTAACGGGAAAATCTCAGTGTTAGAACTGTTTCTAAATCAGAAAAGGCTTAGAGTAATGGGGAAGCCTTCTGACCTAAGGCTTCTACATTGTGGTAGGCCTTTATGAATCCCAAGGATTATGTTTTAAAACTACAAGATATCGGTACTTACGTATTATCGCAACCAGATTTCCACGGTTGCGACGTGTGTATAGCTGCAGAGAAATCAGAGCAGGTAAGACTTCAAGCTGTTTTGGGGAATCCTTAGTCCTGCCAAAAACATCATATTACTTTCCGGAGCAGGACTAACTTTAGAAATCCTGTACTTCTTTTGCGTGCATTGCAGACATACGCTTGACTTTCCAGGGCTGCTATTGTACTGTGGGTTTGTTCAGAAAAGGCACACACACAGAAAGTGGTTGGGGTAAACTGTTTATTTGGAGCCAATGTTTTAATGGATGTTGAAAGGACACCGAAAAACTGCTTGTGGTACACTTGTTATTTACAACAAATGTTGTAATCGATCTTGAAAATAATCAACCATTGCATTGCTAATGATTTTAACTGATGACGGATGCATGATATTGACAGCTGATTTCAGGTCCATTTCTCAATGAGAGAGTTCAGAAGTGGTATGTTCCAAAAAAAGAGAGATTGTAT
>NC_056727.1:385737302-385854802 GCF_019279795.1 Protopterus annectens | reverse complement strand
CAGTGACACAGAAGTGATAAATGGGGTAAACCTACAATCCCCCATCCACTCATCAAGATTCCTCTTGAAGAGAGTCAGTGATGGACTCTGCCTAACCTGGACTGGGATTTTATTCCAGAGTGAAGGGAGCCTCTGGGTTATGAATCTGTCCCTCCAGCATGTCCTATTTATTTCAGTGCTGAGGTTAAAGTCTCTCGAGCGCGTAGCTCAATGGGATTTGGATTTTCTGAGGTGCAGCATGTCCATTAATTCCAGGATGGAAATGGCTTTATACGTCAAGCACAGATCACCTCTGAGCAGGCGGTATGCCACTGAGTAAAGCTGGAGTTTCTTTAACCGGGCAGCATATGGCATCTGTTTGAGCCATTTGATCCTCTTGTTGAGGTACTTTTGGGGTCTTTCCAGTTGCTGCAGGTGTCTGGTAAGGTACATCCCAAAAGGGGCATTGTACCCAATTATGGGCCTGATGAGGGATGAGTAAAGAGGCACGATGACCTACCCTGATCTAGATGTGAATCCCTTCATGATTAGGTGGGCTATATAAAATGTTTTTCTTACCACTTTGGCCACGTGGTTGTCAAATGAGAGATTGCTATCAACTTGGGTCCCCAGGTCCCTAATTACTTCTTCCGTACTTAATGGATTACCACCTATGTGGTCATTTATGGGCACTTTGTTTTTGCCAAAGGGGATAACTATACACTTTTTGGCATTTAGCTTGAGGCCATGGCTCTGGCACCAGTTGTCTGTTTCTATGAGGCCCTTTTGGAGGATGCTTGTGTCAGCTGGAGAGTCGATTATAGTGCCCAGTTTGCAGTCATCTGCGAACTTGGTCAGCCACAGTCCTTCTGTGTTTGCCTGTACCTCCGAGAAATATATACCGAACAGGAGAGGTCCCAGGACTGAGCCTTGTGGGATGCCAGTTGTAACTGGCTTGGAGTATGACATGGCTCCAGCAATTCTAATCATGTGGGTTCTATCCTTGAGCCAGTTTGCAACCCATCTAGTGACATAGGGGTTTATATTTAAGCTGGTGAGCTTATCTATAATGCCCGAGTGGGGTATTGTATCGAAGGCTTTTGCGAGGTCCAGGTAGGCTGTGTGGACCACCTTCCCCTCGTCAATGGCCTTGGTGACTGTTTCAAAGAAATTGACCAGGTTTAAGAGGCAGGATCTGCCCTTAACAAAGATGAACTGGGTAGGATCCAATGTCTGTAGGTCCCCAATATCTTTTTTTATGAGGTCCATGATGATCCTTTCCATAGCTTTGCAGACCAAGCTAGTCAGGCTTATAGGACCATAGTTTCCAGGATCCATTGAGGCACCACCTTTGTGGAGAGGGACCACTGTTGCTGTACACCACTCTTTGGGTACATATCCTGTGGTAAGGCTGAGATTGAACAGTAGTTTGATATTTGGGTTTAGCTCTTCTTGGAGTTCATGTAAGACACAGCCCGGGAAACCGTCTGGTCCCATTGATGCTGTGTTTTTTGCTTTGGAGAAGGCGGCTCTTACCTGAGCATCTGAGATGTATGGGGGGCAGCACTCTGCTGGGATAGATATTTGCCCTTTTGGTGGGGAGGGGGGGGAGAAGTTTGTGCTGAACCTGTCAGCTAGGATGTTGGCAATGTCTGTGGGTTCGGTGTACTTTTTGTCATTTTGGACTAATTCTGAGCATATCTGGGAATTCCCACACAGGTTCCTAACATAACTAAAGAAAGCCTTGTGATTATCCTTAGTGTCCTGTGCAATTTTTCTCTTGAAGCTGGCCTTAGACGATTTTATGAGTGCCCAAAGTTTTTTGCTAACACTGATCAGAGATGCCTTCCCTTTTTGGGATTTTGCTCTATCATGTAGTAGCTTCCTCCTTCTATTGTATAGTTTGTTTATGGCTGGGGTCCACCAGACAGGAAGTCTGCCTTTGGAGGATTGGTTCTTGGTTTTATTTGGGATTACATGATCCATGCATTCCTGAAGGTGTTCATAGAATGCGTTTATAAAGGATTCTGTGGTCTGGGCCGTATTTTCCACAGGCCCAGGGGCTTTGAAGGATTCCACCTCGGTTTTGAGCAGTGTGAAATTTGCTTAGAGAAGTTTTTCACTGTGGTTTTCTGGGCAGGGGGTGGGGTCGGGATGTGAATATCCAGTGAGATTAGTTTATGGTCTGATCTTACCAGTGAGGGATACACTTCTGGTCTGGAACATAGAGTCCCCATGTTGGTGATGATCAGGTCCAGTATATTTCCCCTCTTGTGGGAGTGGTAACAAGTTGTTCCATAGCATTTGAGTTTATAAATTCTAGGAACCTTTGTGCTAGGGTGTCGGAGCTAGAGTAATGCTCCCAGTCTATGTTTGGGTAGTTGAAGTCACCCAATATAATGGTGTTTGGAGAGAACTTCATATTTTCCAGTGTTCTCAGGAAGGCCGAGTGGGGTTCCTGGGTTTGGGAGGGTGGTCTGTAGCAGGCTATAAACTGGAAGGCAGTTTTACCCACTGTTAGTTGCACATGGATAGTCTCTGATGCTTCATGCTGTGCCACCAACCTGGAGGTGTGGGCATCTTTGACGAATATTGATACTCCCCCTCCTTTTCTGGTTCGGTCCAAGTTTTGGGGCCGAAAAGCATGGTATGAGGTATAACCTGGTAGTGCTGGAGTGCTCTCGGGAGCCTTGAACCAGGTTTCTGTTACTGCACAGATATCGATGTTCTCCATGCTAAGGAGAGTTTCGAGTGCATGCATCTTGAGGTTTAGACTTCTGGCGTTGAGTAGCATTACTCTTAGTTTCTTATCCCTCGTGATACCTATGGAGGTGGGTTTGTCTTTTGAGC
The DNA here is from genome assembly GCF_019279795.1 of Protopterus annectens. Lineage (NCBI taxonomy): Eukaryota > Metazoa > Chordata > Ceratodontiformes > Protopteridae > Protopterus > Protopterus annectens. The sequence goes on along the minus strand of NC_056727.1, from coordinate 385,851,973 downwards.
CTTGCCTAAAAAAAGGCACTATGGGGGTAACAAGAGCCTTTGCCAATATCCGAAAGCCCAGAGGTGACAGGTGCAAGCCGTCCCTAGCGAAACATCGTGGCTTGTCGAGCATGTCATCCCGGGCTGACAGGCATTGGATCCCCTTTGAATGACACCAATACTTAAGCCAGTTGTTGAAATTGATCATTTTGTCTTCATATTGTGGCATCATTCTTGGTGAGGGTAAGATGCTACTCAAGGTCAGGGTCATACCGGCCTGAGCCACATGCTCAGAGAGCTCCTCTATGTCTCTTTTCATGTAGTCCAGGGAGGTACGTCTCAGGTCATTCACACCAGCATGGACAATGACTGAGTCATATTTGTACTTGCCTTGGAGTGACCTGAGTGCTTGTGATATGTGGCGGATCCTAGCGCCTGACAGGCAGTTCACCGTGACCTTCTCCTTGTTCAGCCTGGTGAGCGTGACATCAGTGTGCCTGATGATAGAGTCACCTATTACAAGTGCATCAGGTGTGTTGTTTAGCCTTAAGGCTGTGACTGTTTGGCACACTGGCTTTGTGAGCTATGTGTTACATGTGTTTTGTTTTGGGGTAGCGGTTGCTTGGGTGTCTGCTTTGGAGGTCTCTGCTGCTTAGGCAGAATTTTATTTAGAGCCACCGAGTATGTTTTTGTGTGTTTATGTGTTTGGTTTGCTGTCGTGGTAGGTCTATGTGAGACTGGAATTGTAGTGAGTGTGGTTTCCTTCTCCTCCTGACAGGTTTCACCAGTACTGAGTTGAGAGAGCTTAGCCTCCAGTTTGGCTATATGGTTGCATCTCTCACATGTGTTGGAATTTGTTGGGAGGAGGAGAGGGTTCTCTGTGTACATGAGGCAGTTGTAACATTGCCTCAAGATTCACAGATTCACCAGCTGGACCGGAGAGGAGATTGACAACTGACCTTTGGGCATGCTAGAATAGTATTGGGAATTCCTTTATCATTGAAAAAAAAGGGCCAATGGGGAACAAGGTACTCAAGGGGAGTTTGTGAGGGTGTAGTGCTTTTAATTTTTTAGTGCTGACTTGTATAATTGCTTTAGTGAGCAAGTGCCAGGTAACTTAAATGCAATGTGTTACAGGAAACTTAAATGCAAAAATGACAAACAGTAACTTTCTTTCAAGTGAAACAAGGAAATAAGTACAGTAAGCAATGCAGATGTCACTAGAGATCCACAGAAGCACTGAAAATCCGCGTTTTAGGTGGAATTAGTGTTTCAGGGAAATAACAAGCAAACAAGCATACAAACAAAGCTAGATTCAGCAGGCCTGGATCTAGTCTATGCTACAGCAAACAAGGTGTACCAATTCCAGTAAGAAACAGTTCAAATATGTAGGCACTATAAGCCTTTAACCAGAAATTCCCAGCTCAGAAGGGCAGAGTCCAGCCTCTCCTCCCACAAGAGTGCAGACCACGAACCTTCTTAATGTAAAATAACTGGCCTGAAGCCCAAGTGCCTAAACCAGAACTAATACACTTTTAGAATAACAGACACTGAGCCATCAGTCAGCAGTTCCCAACTTGAAAGGATGTAAGCTACCTGTCCTGCCACCACAGTGCAGGCCACAAACCTTCCTAATGTAAAACAACTGGTCTGAGCCCAAGTGCTTAATCCAAAAGACGTTGAATTATAGCTACACTTTAATCAAGTTACTACCAAGCAGTAATAAATACAATTGAATACTTTAAAGAATGCCTGGATTAGTGCTCAAGTTATACAAACAAAACTAGATTCAGCAGGCCTGAAACTAGTCTATGCTACAGCAAACAAGGTGTACCAATTTAGTAATAATTAGTACAAATATGCAGGCACTATAAGCCTTTAACCAGAAATTCCCAGCTCAGAAGGGCAGAGTCCAGCCTCTCCTCCCACAAGAGTGCAGACCATGAACCCTCTTAATGTAAAATAACTGGCCTGAAGCCCAAGTGCTTAAACCAGAATTAGTACACTTTTAGAATAACAAACACTGAGCCCTCAATCAGCAGTTCCCAACTCAGAAGGATGTAAGCTACCTGTCCTGCCACTACAGTGCAGAGCACAAACCTTCTTAATCTAAAATAACTGGTCTGAAGCCCAAGTGCTTAAACTAAAAGGCTTAGAGTGAGTTACACCAAGCAGTAATAAATACAACTGAGTACTTTTAAGATGATGCAAAAGCAAAATAAAGGAGGAAGAAACACAAATACAGTAAAAGCAGATACATTTTTTTTTTTTTTTTTTAAGTGAGCAAATGAGATGGGCCCGGGAGGAGTATCCAAGTGCAAATTTACAAGAGGGGCGGGCAGTTTCAAAGCCACCAAGATTAACACCAACACAAAAACAGGGAGGGTGGGTGAGGACCTACTGAAAAAACAGTCAACTTCCAGGTAGATATTGCTCAATGCAACACAAACAAATTACTTTAAAAAGTGCAGATTAAAGTTACTTAGCTACACTTATGCGTTCATGCAAGTCTTAACCGGCCAAAGCTCACAGTTTAAACAGAAGATAATTCACTGTACCACTTGTATAAGACAGAAACTGAATAACAATGAAGGAAACTTCCCCCACCTATCACTGGCTATGCAGGTTTTTAACAAGCCTTAACTGAAAATACCACATGTACTACTGAAAAAACATAAATAAAAACAAGATCACCCTCATGGAATACAGAAGTAAGATTCTGTCACTGTTCAGGGTGAACTGCTTTTGCCTAGCAGTATGGTCACTGAAGGAATCGGGCAGTAGAGAATGGGAGTAAGTGGTCAATACCAGCTTATTCATCTTGAGGAAAGAGCATCAGCTCAGCGGGTTGTATTGTAGACACCTGCATGAGTGGTGGTGTATCACCTGCAGCAAAGGACTTAGCATACCCATGCTGTATAAGCAGTAAGTTGCTTAACATAGCAGTTTGCACATGTACAGTAGCATGAAGACCCCTCCCAAGAGTAGTAATTGTGGAGTACACAAGCTGCCGAGGAGGTGGGAATAGGAAAGTTCACAGGTTTGGAAGACTTACCTAATCCCTAAACATACATCAAATGTCATGTAATGACACACCAGGATAAGGTGGAGTGTGGACAACAGGCTCCTCAGAGTACCCAACCAAGTCTCCTGTGTGGAACCTCACCCACACTTTGGCTATGGCCAGAGTCAACTGGTACTGCATTTGCAGTAATCACAGTACCCTAATCAAGTGTGTCACCCTCAACTGTCCAATATCTGAGAGCTTAGTGGAATGGGTATGTGCAGGCATACTGACTGTGTCTGAAAGAAATACAGGGGATGTCTGACTCACAAGCTCATTGTCAGATTCAACCTCTGCACCCCCTGACTGTGCTGCTCTTTGGCCACCATCATCATCGGAGCCTACAAATGCTCCAACATCAGGTGGTAGGAGTCCTACACTTCCACTGTCAGGATCACCTGTGATAATAAGCAACAAACACAAGAATGAAATTAGTAGTACACTAAATATTAAACCAATAATTACAATAAAAAAGTAAAACTGATCACACAATTGCAGATGGTACAGGAATACACTCATTAGACCCTCCTCAAACATACAGATAATTATATATCTAAAGAATGGTCAGTAATAAGCAAATAAACATTTGCTTACCTTGTACAGGTGTCACAAAACTTTGCAGGGAGGATGGTCCTAGAAGAAATGAAGCAAGGAAAGGACAGCAATTAAGCTTCACAATGGGAATAACACAGGGAGGCAGTGATTATACTCAATCATCTAAACATCCTGTAAGAAATAGCTGAAACTGAAACTTGGCTGAGACATCCACCCACACCCATGCGTCCTGAACACCTCTCTTGTATAACTCTATGTACTTAATATTTTCACAGGAACTATGAGCAAGGGCGCCCGCAGGCAGGTGCAAGGGGGTGCACTTGCACCCCCCTGGATTTTCTTAGCGCTATATACGCTACACACTTTTTTTTTTTTTTTACGGATTTTCTTAGCGCTATATACGCTACACACTTTTTTTTTACACTTACTTACTAGAACTGTTACTGGAGATGGCGTGGCAGGCAGTCACATGACTGACGCGAGTCTGACACATCATGATTGACAACTTGACAAGTTAACTGTACAAGCCTCAAACTCCCGTCTCCCAAGTAATCGCGTGATTTGCGTTCGCGGGCGTAGTTCGTTGTAACTTGAGGGAAGAAGAAGACTGCGGTGGACATCGGAAAATTCAAAATTTGATGATTTCATGCTCAGGACGGAGCAATTTCAAACCAAAAACAATCGTGTTTCGTGTGGTGAGTGGTGCGTATGGTGTTTGGTGTATTATTAGAAGAAGAGAGAAGGTAGGTGACTGTTTTTTTATACTTTTGAAGGTTAGGTGACGACGAGACTGACTGAACACTTGGCGCCAAAAGTTGGCCCAAAATGGAAAAGTGGCGTGGTGGTGGCACACTTGTATAATTAATATTATACACACACACTAACACTGTACACACGCGTTTCTTTCTTATGTTGAACAGTCTGGAGTCTGACTCTTATATTTTACACTTGAATGCAGAAAGCATTTCATTAATAGAATCCTAAACGTCTGTGCTATTTCCAGATATTCTGGGAAAGGTTTCTGTTTTGTGTTTTCTTTTCTGATATGTCTTTTTAAATACTAATTGCCTGGCCTAAACTAGTAACAGGTCATTAAACGCTTAATGAATTTTCCAAAAAGTCAAAATCCAAATGACCTGTACTTTTGGAAAAGTTTAGATTCATGTACTTTTGTATACCTAATGATTCTAGACCCTTTTCTTCTTTTCAAGGCACTTCATCCAGCTTTTCTGAAGTGACAGTTATTTACTGCCTTAGTTATAGTTTTCCTTCAGTTGTTTCTCTCCTGCCCATATTTGTACATCTGTCCTCTGGCTCTGATATTATTACAGACACTTACTTGGCTGTTTCATCGTTTGTTTCAAGAATGGATTATTCCAGTGCTATTGAAATTAGGCCTGATGATTTCTGCTCACAGGAGTTGGAGACAGAGGTGAAAGGAGCTACCAACATCTTGATTCATCCCTTTAACTAAAAATTATGTAAGCAGTTGGTACAGAAGCAGTCATCTTCCTTCCTGAAGTGACAGGTTCTATTCATTTAATCTCAGCACAGATTTATATCAGCGCATGAGGAAGATGCTACCCTAATAAAAGTTACAGATGATACGTTTATGAGAATGTAACACCAAGGCTGTAAGTGTTTTATTTTGGAATCTTTATAAAGTACTCAGTAATGCTTAAAATCTGATCTTGTTAAATACATAATATTTCCTCAGACTTGATTGTAATGTTCCTAGACTATTTTTGATTTATGTTTGTACAATGTATATGGAAGATAATTGCTTTATCTAAATCAGCTAATGTTATTATTTACCCCAGGGTTCAAATAATGACATGCAGCTGTGCTATTAAAAAATCCTTCTCTTTCAGTGTGTGAATATGCATATAATGTAGAGGATGGAAAAGTATCATTTGAGGACTGGCTAGCTGTAAGAAAGCCTTATTTAAATGTAACTACAACAGTCTGTTTGGAAATGGGTTTGTGCACTGATAGGAATACATTTCTTAAAGCTGTGACTTGTGTTTCACTGGTGATTAACAATTTTGTGTTTCCTTTACATCAGAATATAAGTTCCTCTGCTCTTGATGTTTGCTTAACTACAAACCAACTGTGAGGTTTAGGGCTTGATGTTTGTTTGTCTTTTCGGCTTTTCCTGGTTAGGGGTCGCCACAGCGGAACTCCGGTCTGCTAATGATTGGCAGTAGATTTTTATGGTGCCGAGTTGCCAGCCCAACGCCCAACCTTCAGTGAAGGCACGCCCATTCACGCATGTCTTTCGGAGGCCACTTGACCGAGGGGAAGACATGCAGACTCCACACAAAAGGCACTCCAGTCAAGAATCAAATGGGAGAACCTCTTGCTGTAAGGCAACAACGCTACTGCTGTACCACCGCGGCTTGATATTGTAGTAAAAGTTATCTTTTACCACTTTACATCAGGACATTGGTATTACTCAGTTTCCTGTTTTATGGGGACACTTCACAATTTCTTTGAAGCAGGTGGCTTTAAACAAGATAACTTCTAAGTACTACAACATGGTCTGTCAGCTTTGGCCAGTCTAACAGGTCATTACAGTAATGTATTGAACAACCTTGGAATGAATGCATTTTCCAATAACTATCGATTATGTTTACCAGCTGCAAGTTGCTGATAATATTTTTATAACTGAGAAATTGTAGTCATTTATGAGGCATAATTATCTATTACTTCCCATTTTGGATTTCATGACTTCCAAATATTCTGTTTGCAGGTTTGTAAGACTTTTATGGACTTAAGTAACAGAGCTTGCAATGTATATCACCAGATACAGGCATGGCCAGGATTTTTGAAATTATATGCCATTTTATCCACCAGTTTCAACAATGTAATATTCAGCCCAGGTGTAGTCCTTCCACCCATTCAGTCCAGTGTGTATTTCTGTTAATACTGGGAAAAAAGAAAATTATGAAAAATAATGTAAGCAAACAAGTTTTAATAAAAAAAGTCTATAAGTTAACCAGCAGTAAACGGCATTTTTTTTTAAATTTCATTTCACTTTCTAAAATATCTTATTATACAAAATAAATTAATAAAACTGTGTAGGCTGTAGTTCCCATGGCAAATACCAGGCTAGGATCTTGCTTACAGGCTTTGGAAATATCTTACAGACAAGGTACAGAGTGTATGACTTAACAGTATTTTCATATCTAGACTTGTTTTCTTCTAGAAAAAAACAAGTTTGTATGTTCTAAGTTATTTTACCTACTGTATTCATTTTATTCTTTTCTATATCCATGGAACTTTAAATATATATATGTCTCTATACAATATGCTTGTTTTGTGCGTTACTCTGTATGTTATGGTAGGATGCCCTTACATTCACTACAGCGGGGTTTTCTTATCATATGGGATTCCCTGCCTCGGAAGCCCGATGTCTGGCCAGTCTACCAAAGACTCCTGTTGCTTTAAAGGTACCCAAATGCTCCTTGCACAGTGTAGTGCATAAAGGTGAAGTTCAGGCCTACCATAGTCAGAACTTCTTTGCTGCCAGTCCAGACATATCTTTTCACTGTCAGTCTGTTTACCTGCATCATTTTTTCTGCAGGTGAATGCATTTTCATTCTCTGGTGATTACATACGCCTGTTTGCCGACTTCTTTGCAGTTGCAGATAAGTGCCCTGTTGGGGTTTTTGTTTTTTCTTGTCTTGTTTTTTTGTTCCTTGGGGCTAATGTCATCCAGGAAAGGATTAATGCCAGTGTGGGAGACAGATTCCCCATAAAGACTGCCACGATAAGTGTCTTTTTTTTTGTCGAGGAGCTTCTCATTACCATACGTCTTGTTAAATCTGTCAGGTGTTTGTTCCCAAAACCCTTCGCAGTCGGCTTTCTTCCCTTTCCTTGTATCTTGAAGACCAGCGTCTTAAGCTTCTCACTAAAGATACTATGGAAGGAATCTCCCACCCTGAGGATCAGCCATTAGGGAAGAAGAAGGTGAAAAGGGTACAACTGTAATCTTCCACTGTCCAGCTTCTGCCAAATGTTTCTCCCAAGGTCGTTAGAAACCCAGAGGCTCACCTGGCTGTGTTGTTGGATTTCTCTACAGTGACTATGTCGGAGGCCGGTGAGGATCCGGTTGGCAGCAAGTCTGAAGGGGCTTTCCAGGTGTCCATCTCGGACATTCAGGGGGAACCATGGTTGATTTTTTTCAGAGGGGCCTAGGGGATTTTCTCCATTTTTAGTTGGGGAAGAAGTTTCTTCTATGGTTCTCGACTGTCCCTCTTGGGTCTTAGCCTTCTCATTTTTTTGGAGGGGACATTCCCTTAAAAAAGTACCGAAAACATAAACATGTTTCTTCTGCTCCTAGGGATCCACAAAGTGACTGGTAGAGCTTTACTTAGGGGCTTTTTACTGCTTTAATGTCATTAAATCCTCCTCAAGGGGTTTTGGTTCCTTCTCCTCCTTGGTCTGCTACTCCCCTTAAAAGGCCTAGAGAACAGGATTCTTCTAAGGTTAAGTTAGATTCTGATGATGAATGCCTGAGTTACTCTGCTCAAATTCTTTCTCCTTTGGACTGTGGGTCAGAGGAGGATGAATCTATTAGTCCTGACATTCCTTTTGAGGAAATTTCCTTTGGGGACACGCTCTCTAGGATGATGGATTTTTTTAGGTGGGATTGTGCTCAGGTCTCTAATATCCATAAGAGGTACTATGAGTTGTTGCAGTTGAAATCTCATAAGACTGTGGCTATTCCTCCTATTTTGGCTGCTTTGCTGGATGCTTTTTCCAATGCCTCTCATGTGCCTGTTTCTCTGCCCCCTGCTCCCAAGAAACCTGACAGGTTTTATAGGGTGCCTGAGGATTGTTATTTTTATATATAAATGTCGTGCTGCTGACCCCTTTGTAGTGTCTGTAGCCTCTGATAAGCCATCTCAGTTGCTTTCTTCACCCAAGTTATTACCTTCTGACAAGGACAGCAGAGCTATGGAAAAGCTTAGTAAGAAGGGTTACACTTCTGGTTCAGACTTGTGATTGTGAACAGACTCCTTTGGTTGCTAAAAATTCTTGAAGTGGCATTATTACTTACAGTCTTAAATCCTCAGTCACACACTCACACACACTGTCTGGGCCCGAGCAAAAGAGCGAGAAAAAAATCAAGGACAACGGTCGGATCCAAATCCTCCTCCCGACCCTCAGCTAGTAAAATACTGTTGTTTTTTTCCAGTCTGGTGCTTGACAGTTCTGGCAAAACACCATCGGGTGCCATGCAATGATGCAACTAGTATTCTTTTTGGTTTGGATAATTTGAATATAATCCACCGACCACTCCATGGTTAAGTTATTTTGGGAGGAATGTTGGGATAGCTGGTAGTGTGGGAAACAACTACCCAGGCTAGAAGGCAAGCATGAAATAAATATTGAAATTGTTTGTAAAGATATTAGCAATAACTATGGATTCAAGATGGGAGATATCACTGCATATAATTTTGGTACAGTAATGGACATCAATTATTTATTTGAGAAATTTAATAGAAGAATTTCATTTGTTATATATTTTGTCAAAGTATATGCCTTTATGAGTTTAATTCAGTCAGGAAGATTTGTAAATCTATTTTACATTGTGATGGGATGACTGTACCATGCAGGTTTTTGGACTGATAGTATAACAGGAATGCATTGAGTTTTTGTTGGTGTTCTAATGAAATCTTTTATATAGAAGAAGAAATCTCTTACAATTATTTGAATAAATTCCTTAACTTTTAGCCCCTGCTGTCTTGGTACATCGTTCATAGTCAGACATCATATAACCTGTCTTGACATATTTTCATACAGGATATAACTTCACTGCTCCTGCTGTAGGCTTCAGCTTAGACACTACAAATGTACACAAGGTATATATGCATATAATGTACATATAAGTTTATTAGATAATCAGTCTCATTTTCAGCATACATAACTTTCACCGTTTCTTTCAGTGTTGTAGAAAATTAAACTCTAGCACTTATTTATCTTTGTATTCTGCTAATGCACTGCATCCTACAGCCTGCTAAGAGGTGACCTGTGTCTGGCATACAAGGTGTCCCCCGATTCAATATTGTTGGATGTACTGCACATCAGCAAGTCAAATGGTATCAGAAATACTCTGTCTAGGGAGGTTCTAGGAAACTAAACCTCTTCTGCAACATCAACAGACTTGTTTGCATGGATGGATATATCTCAGTCACACAAGATACCAGTGCTCTAGAACAGACTCCCCCTCTCATAAAACAAGGGTCATCCTTGTCCATATTCATGCACAGATGGATCTATGGATGGGAAACAGAAAATTTACTGCAGGACTGCCCCTACACTACTAATGGAGACAGGCATCTCCTAAATGCTTTATCTCATGCATGGTTTGCCTCAAATTATCTACAGTATGATCCCAGTTATTCTCGTTAGGGCTAATATATAATTAATTAGCAATCATAGGATGGCTAAGGCCAGTGTCCAGTCAATGGTGTAGGTTAATTTGACAATTACAATTCACAAAAAGAAAAATTGGTCAGGCTTAAAGCAGCCCACAAAAGGGTGAATATTGCACTTATTGTGAATGATTTAGAATTATTTACTTGCAACTTGAATTTTAAATATTTTTGTAATGACAATATTACAATTTTTGATTCTAAAGGGTAGTTTAAAGACAGATGTGTATGAAATTCCTCTTGCACTATATTATTGAAGTTCTTTGTGAATCTGACCTAAGAGAACTATGTAGTATGAAAATCTTGCTTTTTGAGTAATGCGAGGCTGACACTCAAACATGAATTTTTTTTTTTCCATAGAGGAGTTGTGGATGTAAAGCATATAGTACTAAGAATGGCATTCATTGATTATTGTTTAATGGCATTCATTGATTATTGTTTAATGGCATTCATTGATTATTGTTTAATGGCATTCATTGATTAATTGTTTAATGGCATTCATTGATTAATTAATTGTTTAATGGCATTCATTGATTAATTATTTTAGTATATATGTGGGTACAGTTTCTTGTGTTATTTGCACTTCTTGAAGGCTGTGGCCGAGATGTCAGTTTTAATAAATCGTATTTTTTGGTGGATCTTCTTTGTTGTTGCTGCTTTCATATAGTACTAAGAATTCTGAAAAATTATTTAGTGATTTCAATTCTTAAATAATCTAAGTTGTTTGCCAGGCAACTATCAATTTTATGAGGGACAGACCAAAATATGAGGTAAACATCTGGGCATTCTGCGACAAAATGGACAGTTGAGAGGTCTGAAACCATGAATAATCAAGCGTAAAGGCTGTTATCACCCTCACTAACACTCTTCAAGAGAAACCTTGACGGGTGAAGTTTACTCCAGGGATCACTGCAGTGGCTCTGCTGGACAGTGGCACAGGGAACTAATGGCTCTGCTGGACAGAGGCACAGGGAACTAATCTAAGGTGTGGCGAAAGCCGACACATTCAGGCTAGGTTTATAAATGCCCTTGGGCAAATAGCCTAGTACTTACCTATGTGTGGAATTTTGGTGGAGGAAGGGCTCAGTAATATTTAAGTGTTATGCTATTTTACTATTTTACTGAATTACTCATGTGTTCTCTTTACTGATAATGAGTCTGTGTTACACAACAGCTGCCCAAGTTAATGTAATGAATTCCTAGTCAACAGGTTATGTGCAGCAATTATCACCTTTGTCTGAGCCTGCATAAATTTGGAGTACTGAAACAAAGGTCATTATCACATTAGCATTAAGCGCAGTTGCAATATAGCAGAGTCATTATCACTGTCTGGTAAAAGTCTCAGCTGCTGTAATTGTTATTCACATAAGCAGAAGCAATTATCACTTTGATGAATGCACAATGCAGATTTTGTTTTTTCTGTGCGTCAAGCCACCCACTCATTCTTCATCAACTACTTGTCCTCCAAAACCGCTGATGTTTGTTTTCCTATGTATGTATATGCATGTATATGTGTGTGTGTGTGTATGTATGTATGTATGTATGTATGTATATATATATATATATATATATATATATATATATATATATATATATATATATATATATATATATATGGGTCTACTACTAAACACCGACACGACGATTCCCCGACACAAAACTCACCGACGCCAAATAACCGACATCACAAAAACCCGACAACGCAAAACACCGAACATCATTACACCGACACACGGAAAGTAAACAACACACTACACTACATAGCATACACACTAGCCCTGACCCAAACCCTAACCCTAAGGTCCGACACTATCGCACACATCACCTACCTGCACCCTAACCCTAACTCACTTAACCCACCCCTAGCCCAAGCTCCGACACTAACGCACACATCACCTACCTGCACCCTAACCCTAACTCACTTAACCCACCCCTAGCCCAAGCTCCGACACTAACGCACACATCACCTACCTGCACCCTAACCCTAACTCACTTAACCCACCCCTAGCCCAAGCTCCGACACTAATGCACACATCACCTACCTGCACCCTAACCCTAACTCACTTAACCCGTCCCTAAACTACAGTCCCTCACTAACACACACTTACCTTACCCGAACCATACCTCCGACACAAACACACACTCACCTTTCCCACAGCCTAACCCGACATCCCACAATCTCGAGCACTTACCTGACCGCTCCTAACTCCGTCACCATCGCACACTTACCGGGTCACGATCGCACATTCCCTTGTCGGTCTTTCCGCTGTCGGCAAATAACCCTGTCGGTAAACTTACCTGTCGGTCATCTCGCGTCGGTGAATATCCTGTCGGGGAATCGTCGTTTCGGTCATTAGTCGTAGACCCATATATATATATATAGTGTGTGTGTGTGTGTGTCTGTGCATATATGTGTATATCGATATATATGTATGTACACAATGTATTTGCACATATATACATATACACATTAATATCAGTTTGACAGTGGCCTCTCTTGTGAGATAGGGTGATGCATCTGTAGTTCATTTAGAGGGGATTTACATGTGCCCTTTCTGTGCCCCCCTTGTCAGCTACCAGCCAAGCCCTTGTGCATCAAGGCCAGGAAGGTGCCTCCTCAGAGATTTGTGCCAACTGCTCTTGTGTATAATATTTTTTTTAGATACAAACCGAAGGATTCAGAAAAGTTATCACCACCGGTGCTATTTGGCAATGTGGGATTCTACCTAGTAGAGCATCATGACTGCACACATCTTCATGAGTCCTCCACACACACACAGACACACACACACACACACACACACACACACACACACACACACACACACACACACACACACACACACACATTTTAGGTTTAAATAGAGTGCGGAACTGTGTTTTTATCATTCTGATGACGTGTTTTACGAAAATTAAAACTTTTTATGCTAGTTCAGTTTTAATCTTTTCTGTAGCACTGGTATATAGCGAGTGGTTAACTGTTTTGTTTATCAAATGGCGGTCACTGTTTGCATTGTAGAATTTGAAAGCAGGGTTAGCATAGCAGCATAATTGCCTTTGGTGCAGAAGGCTGAGGCTTTTACTCCCACACCATGTAGATGAAGTGCTGATATTGCAGTGCCATTTTGACTGTGGATTATTTGGTGCATTTTAAGAAAGTATAGGGGGGTTCTACACTCCTGTGTGTCCTCCTTTGTATAAGATTCCTAGTAACTTGTTGGATTGTCAGTCGTTCCCTATTGCAATATTATCAGCTTACCATTTTTAATGTAACATAGACAGTTTATTCTTCAAAGGCAGCAGGCACTGAATTTGTATATGAAACATTGAAATGTAAAGTTTTCTTAGTTACAGAGCTCTTTAAGCTAGAAATATCTGGATGACTTACTTCTGAAAAGATTGTGCTTTTTAAGTAGTATTGCTGTATTAATGATGGAAGTATCGAGTGGCATTTTATGGTCAACATTTTTTGAAATGGGTAGCTTTATTATTATCTCATACATTTTGTTTCATTGCTTTCTAGAAAAATGTTCATTGCTTTCTAGAAAAATGTTCATGACTACAGAATTAAAATACCATTCTAACAAATTGTGATGTATTATATAAGGAATATAATTTATCATGAGGGTGAATCAAATAATACATACATGTGTGCATGGTCCTATAAATGTGTGCAAGGAGCTTATGGTTTGAAAACAGCTCAAAGGTTAACTTAATCCTCCACTGTCAGATGCATTTTCTTTTAATGTGGGTTTTCATGCCATGTCAATGAGTGTGAGTTTCAAGGGCAGAGAAGTTTACTGCTCATGCTGAGTCTGTTTTCATTGTGAGACTATATTTAGCAAATGGCTATCAGTGCTTGTGCTATTTTATTTCAATATCTGTAATAGTTGTAGAAGTAAATAAGAAAATTGGTTCCCTGTGTCTTTATTTAAAATATCTATGATTCTTTCCATGCATTTACGTACAAGAACAGTCAAACTTATGGTCTATGGTTATCCATGTCAGTAGAAGGCCAAACCTTGTGCTAAGGATTAAGTACTGCAGTCCGCCATTCAGTAATCATGAAGCAAATTAGTTGGCTAATGTTGAACATTGATTTTAGAGTGCCTGATACCTCATGTTTCATGCTATCCAAGAGGTGTATCCCAAGATATTCTCAGGGTCTATTGAGGTAGTATTCTTTGACTTGGAGAGTGCATTGAAGACTTGCTTGCTAGTGATAGCCAGAAGATTTATGGTCAAGGGTGTCTTCTTCAGATTCACAGAATGTAAGCAAGGTAGTAAGGATGTAAATTTCAAATGCTTTTCTTTTTGCTTGATTGACTCCCATGGGTACACATCTTCATTAATTGTCATAGGAAGTATGACTTAGCCCAGCTATGTTGTAAATGTAAGGTTTACCATTCCAAAAGGCTTAGTGTGACTGTAGTCCATAGGAGTGATCATGCATTGCCAGGTGACCCATACTGGTGAAAGGGAGGTAGTTGTGGCTCATAGCTTGGGTGTTACGTAGGGAGAGCACAATATGTTGTACCTATAGACCACAACACTGTGGAGCATGTGATGCCTAGACCCTGACAGTCATTTAATCAGCAGCATTACTGGAGGTGTAATGAGCCACTACAAGGGTTATGGGCTGCAAGGGGAAGAAGAGTAATCTTGGGTGGGGGGGGGGTCAAACTGATCTGTCGTAGTGTAAATGGAAAGGTATTTTGTTTTTTGACTTACGGAAGATATACTTTTGGAATGAAAATGTTCATGCATCGTGTAATTACTACCGTGGTCCGTGGCATATACTTCTGTTCCAAGTTCAGCAATATAAAGGGGCGCATGGTTTGGTCAGCAGTGTTAATGTGGATGTGGCTTGTTAAGGGGGAAGCAGCAGTCTGGGAGTTGAGTACAAATTTGAAAATCCTGGCTACACCCCTGCTGTAGAGCATATCTCCATCTCTGCAGGGTCTCATCAAACACCTGTTCCCTAATCTCACTACAGATCACAATGTCATCTACAAACATCATAGTCTACAGGGACTATTTATTTGCTTTATTTGGGAAAACTGCGAAGACTGTGCATAAAGTATGTATTTCTGTCCAGGTAGTACTTACTGCAGTATTAAGTTTTCCTTGCATAAATATGTACAAAAGCAAACATCAACTATTTTTATGTATTTATTTTCTGTTGTTGTCCAAGTTAGCATGAGAAACTTGTTAATCATTAGTGATGTTGAAACACATCAAACATATTTTAATCCCATATCTGACAGTTTCTTTTTTTTCTTTTGTTCAGTAACATCATTGATAGAGCTGCAATATACGTACTACAAAGGTAGCACTAGCCCATCATCGGATGCTTTAGGTTGTCTATTATTGTATAAGTAGGGTATGTGATGGCACACAGTGAGGACATTAGAAAATTTTTCAAACAGATTAGTAAGGAAGCAAGGTACGAGCAACATGAAGTAACAGAACTAGCTGGGTCTGTTGATGAACGTACCGAGAAAGGTGCTGTCTCTGCAGTGTTTGGGGAGCAGCGAGAGACCCCACAAAGTGTATGTGCAGAAACTGATATTGGTTGTTACATTCGATCAGACAGAATTGATGACTTCATGAAATTCAGGTTACTGACACAACCATACATCCCTCCAGAGAATTACAACTTCAAAGCTGATGCATCAGACACAAAGCGAGCATTCCGATATAGTTGGCTGTCTCAGTATTCACCGTGGCTTGCGTATTCTCCTCTCTTGAAAGGCCCACTCTGCTTAACTTGTGTATTATTTCCTCAGTCAGTTCACCGTGGGTTGCAAGGCAGCTTCATCACTAGTGTGTGCACAAAATATAATGCCTTCAATGAGTCTGCAAGAAATCACATGCAGTCATCATGGCACAAAGGTTCTACTGAAGATGCTGCCAATTTTTCTTGTACGACAGAAGCCAGAGACAGCTGTTATTCCACAGCTAGATGCAGCAGTAGCAAAACAAATTGCAGAGAACCGAAAGAAATTGGAACCAATTTTATCTTCCATTATTTACTGTGCAACCCATGACATTCCTCTTCGTGGAAAAGAAGGCTCTGGTGGAAATTTCTGTGACTTATTAGATTTTCGTATTGAAGCTGGGGACACGATATTAAAGCAGCACAGTGAAACAGCTGCAGGAAATGCTCGGTACACATCCCATAGGGTGCAAAATGAGTTGTTGGCAGAATGCGAACACGCCGAAATGAGATTGTTTGTGCAGCGTGGGACAATTGGATTTAGTGTATTGGCAGATGAAACTGCAGATATCTCGGCATTGAGCAGTTGTCATTGGGCATTCGGTTTGTTGATGGTGATTGTATTAGAGAAGAGTTTCTGGGTTTTGTTCCCATTGTTGCGAGAGATGCACAGTCTGTATCAAATGTCATTGTCAGTGAATGCATAAAGTACGGTCTAGACTTGGAAAAATTACTCGGACAAGGCTATGATGGCTGCTCCATAATGGCAAGCATCCAGAATGGTGTTCAGGCAAAGATTCGTGAAAAGTATCCAAAAGCAGCCTTTATCCACTGCGCGTCTCACAGACTAAACCTTGTAGTCAATGATCTGAATGATGTTCCTGAAATAAGTAGTGCTGTTGGTGTTATCAAGAAGATTATTAATTTTTTCGTGACAGTCCAAAACGACGAGCATTGGTACCAAATATACCTCTTCTGTGTGAGACACGATGGACTGAGAAATATAAATCCATTCGTGTGTTTAGTCAAAACTTTGAGAAAATATTTGACTGCCTCGCTGATCTTCAGAAGATCACTGCTGGTGAAACCCGACAAAATGCACATATATTACTCAGTGCTTGCTCTTCATGCACGTTTCTTATTTCTCTCTTCATTATTGCAAATTACTCATCAGTTCTTGAGCCCGTTGCCCAGATGTTGCAGTCTGTTCAACTTGATATAATAAAGGCTCAACAGCACATCAACAGACTCATTGAAATATTCAAGGAGCACCGTAACCATGCTGAAGAGCACTTTAGGAATGACATTCTCAGTAAGGCAAGATCAATAGCAGATAAACTTGGTATCGAGTTAGTGTTGCCAAGGATTTGCAGTCGACAAACACACCGAGCAAATACAGTAGCCGGGGATTTTGAGAGTTATTACAGAACGAGTATTTATATTCCCTATCTTGACTCATTAGTTTCTTCACTGACGTCTCGCTTTTCCAGCAGTAACACTGCTCAGTTCAACTTATTTTATCTGCATCCTAAAATGATGCAAAACCTAGAACGTGAAGAATTCAAAACGAATTGCAGTCAGTAACGAACTATATCATATCGACAATTTGGAATTAGAGATGATGAACTGGTTCGACTATTGGCATCTGAAGGTTCCAGATATAGCCAAAACAGTGGACTTTGCTGACTTGTTGCAACACTGTGATTTCTTTCCTGCTGTTAAGCAAGCAGTTCTGATTGTGTTGACCTTACCAGCCACTACCTGCACCATTGAACGATCGCTCAGCACTCTGAGACGGGTCAAGACCTGGCTAAGGTGTACAATGACTGATGATAGACTTTCAGCACTGTGCATGATTAGTGCTCATCGTGAACGTGTCATTCGTGAAAAGAAGCAGTTCATCAGTAAAGTTATTGACGCTTTTGGCACCCACAGCAGACGCTTACAATTTATATTTGCGCCACAGGAGTCATAGGCCTAAACTGACCGTGTAGTTCATTCAGTGTTTTTTTTTTTTCTTTTTAATTGCAGTTACCTACAAAATGTATGATTTCTAAGCAAATGAGTTTGATACTACAGTTCCATTGGTCTTATTTCATACTAGAAATCCACAGGCGATGAGGTGATTTCAAGCAGCACAAGCAAAGGATACTGTCATTGGTTACTGAAAAATCTGAAAATTAAACATGGAATCACATGTACAGAGCAGCAGCAGCATAAAGACAGTAAATAAAACAGAGTCAGTGAAATATTTTTAAGGCTGTTACACCGAGAAAGGTGCTGTCTCTGCAGTGTTTGGGGAGCAGCGAGAGACCCCACAAAGTGTATGTGCAGAAACTGATATTGGTTGTTACATTCGATCAGACAGAATTGATGACTTCATGAAATTCAGGTTACTGACACAACCATACATCCCTCCAGAGAATTACAACTTCAAAGCTGATGCATCAGACAAAAGCGAGCATTCCGATATAGTTGGCTGTCTCAGTATTCACCGTGGCTTGCGTATTCTCCTCTCTTGAAAGGCCCACTCTGCTTAACTTGTGTATTATTTCCTCAGTCAGTTCACCGTGGGTTGCAAGGCAGCTTCATCACTAGTGTGTGCACAAAATATAATGCCTTCAATGAGTCTGCAAGAAATCACATGCAGTCATCATGGCACAAAGGTTCTACTGAAGATGCTGCCAATTTTTCTTGTACGACAGAAGCCAGAGACAGCTGTTATTCCACAGCTAGATGCAGCAGTAGCAAAACAAATTGCAGAGAACCGAAAGAAATTGGAACCAATTTTATCTTCCATTATTTACTGTGCAACCCATGACATTCCTCTTCGTGGAAAAGAAGGCTCTGGTGGAAATTTCTGTGACTTATTAGATTTTCGTATTGAAGCTGGGGACACGATATTAAAGCAGCACAGTGAAACAGCTGCAGGAAATGCTCGGTACACATCCCATAGGGTGCAAAATGAGTTGTTGGCAGAATGCGAACACGTACCGAAATGAGAGTGTTTGTGCAGCCAGAGGACAATTGGATTTAGTGTATTGGCAGATGAAACTGCAGATATCTCGGCATTGAGCAGTTGTCATTGGGCATTCGGTTTGTTGATGGTGATTGTATTAGAGAAGAGTTTCTGGGTTTTGTTCCCATTGTTGCGAGAGATGCACAGTCTGTATCAAATGTCATTGTCAGTGAATGCATAAAGTACGGTCTAGACTTGGAAAAATTACTCGGACAAGGCTATGATGGCTGCTCCATAATGGCAAGCATCCAGAATGGTGTTCAGGCAAAGATTCGTGAAAAGTATCCAAAAGCAGCCTTTATCCACTGCACTCTTCATGCACGTTTCTTATTTCTCTCTTCATTATTGCAAATTACTCATCAAACAATAAGGTGATTTCAAGCAGCACAAGCAAAAAATACTGTCTGCAGTACCCATGGTTAATGAAAATTCTGAAAATTAAACATGGAATCACGCATGTACAGAGCAGCAGCAGCATAAAGACAGTAAATAAAAAAGAGTTACTGAAATCTTTATAAGGCGGTTAGCGAGGGAGATTTTTAGTGAAAATTGACAAATCCTTGTTCTGATGCACTATCTTAGAGCCGGATCCACACAATACAGGTAGAAGCAGATGAAACCATGATATCCACTTAAGCAGCAAAGGTTAAGTGGAGTGATAAGAGGAAGGAGTTTAGTATGGCCAAGAGTGGTGACTCCCTGGACTTCTGAAGTATTACACACTGCAATAAAAGGATTTGTAATTATTAAAAGTTTATGATGGTTCACCAAGAAGTTTACCTGGGCCCTTTTTGTTGTCACAAAGGTCAAAGGCATATACAAAAATATGTTCGAAAATTAAAAGTATAGCACAATAACAAGTTCACATAGGTGCTTGCTAGTCTGTTGAGCCGTAAGGATCATTCGAAATCTGTAACAGCATTCCCCTTGTATAGCTCACATTTTATTAACCCTGAGGCAAGCTGAATATTAACATGATGTTTCTGTGTAAGAGGGACAAGGCTACTAAAATCTGGAATGAAATTAGGCTTATCCATCCAGATTATGGTTAAGTACAGTAAGAGGTCTACTTTGCTTTATGTGGAGAGGAAGATCATTCCAAAGAAGTGGGAGTCTAGTTGATAAACATCTGTCCTTCCCACATTTATGTTGCAGTACAGATTGACACCTGTTGAGCGACTGTTTATACCCTCATTGCAATTATGAATGTGCAGGAGTTTTGACAGGACTATGAGGTTATGCACGTGTAGCACAAATCTGTCCTCAGTAGCCTTTGATACCAAGAAGAGTAGCAAGGCTTGGAGGTGGTCCACATAGTTCTTGGATTTATGCACTTGATGGATGTTGACATTTAAAATATGCCTTTAGGTGGTAAAATTATATCCAGAATGTGGAACAAATGCACAAAGCAAGGAGGATGGCCTCCCTGTTGTAGAAGTAGCAGACCACAAAAATCACAAAAACAGATAGGCCAAAGAAGAGCCATAAAGACGATACAGTGAACTATTGAGGATAAGAAAGAAATGATGTATTGTTACTATTATGTAAACAGCCCAGAATTTCCAGACACAAGGTATATAAAAAGATTGAGAGACATTACAGGAATGAAACTGTCAGAAGCTTCAAATAAAAACTGCCTTAATTACAACAGATGCATGAAAAACTGTATGTATAGACCAAGAAACTTTGATCCGTTTGAAAAAAGGAGCATCCGAGGAGGTATGAATATATAAATAACAAAACCTAGAACTTTTTGTAAAGTGTAAAAAAAAAAGAAATATAGACATGGGGAAAAAGATTTGATATGGTGCAATATTCATGCAAATGGGAAAGCCAAATTAATCAGTATAAAGAAGGCAGCCCCAAAGATACTCAAGGAGAAATACAGGCAAAGGCATCCAGATATGCAACATTTCACAAGTCACAGAGGGAATGTAGAAAATAAGATTAATAAAGTAGAATTAAAAAAGCAAAACAGAAGTATAAGTTATGGAGTGCCTGGAAAGTGAAGGATTCGGTGTAGGTACCGTGTAACACACAACACAGGTTACCTCACAGCATGATGTAATGAGTTCCCAAAGTAAGGAGAAACAGGAAGATCAGGAGACATCTGAACAACAAATGTGGACATGGGAAAGAAAAGAGATTTAATATAGTGTGATTTCTATGCAAAGGAGAAAGCAAAACTAATCAATACAAAAAGAACAGCAGCAATGATATTGGAAGACACATACAGACAAAGGAATCTGGAGATCGAAAACTTGACAACAGAGAAAATACAAAGACAAATAGAAAAAGTAGAAAAGGAGACAGTAGCGGAAAAGTTATACTAGTAGAAACTGAGGTTATGGAGTACTCCAATGCCATATGAATATATTAGTAATTTTCACAGGAAACCCGTCTAAGTGTTCACTTGAAGCTGGGCAGCAACAGAAGGAGCAGGAAACTGTAACTGTGCAAAGTGTGCAGTCAATGTTGAGGAGTGATACTGATAGGCCAATGAGTTCCCTTATGTCAGAGCAATGGGTGACATGGGATGAAACAGTGTGCCACAGGAAGATGCTACAGAACTTTGTATAGAATGCTCACTGCAAATGGAAAACAAAAAATGTGTCCTCAGTTTAGAAGAAAATGAGCTAAGAGTTGAAGAAAATGAGCTAAGAGTTGCTCGATTTGGCACAGAGAGACGTTATTAAGATAAATTATGAAAACAGACTTCAGAAGGTCAGTAAAACCCAGAAAGTTTGTTTGATAAAACAAGTGAAACTTTTAGTTATGTACTTACCATAACTTCGGATGTATGGGATCCATCTCGCCTACATTCATGACAGATGGGGGGGGGGTTCGGAGCCGATCCATCGGCTCCGACTCGGCAACTAATACACTAGCACGAAGTCTCTCATTGGCTGGGCTACTCCCTATCCCAGGATGCACTACACCTGCTTCCCCAGATCTTGTTTGTTCGCTTTCATACACCCATGCAAACACAGAAAAAACTAGTAGTCACTATAACCAACTAAAGTTCTTCAAGAAAGAACGCCAAGAAAAAAGTGACTACAGCTCCTCTAAATCCAAATGGAAGGGGGAAGGAGGGTGGGTACTTATGAATGTAGGCGAGATGGATCCCATACATCCGGGTTATGGTAAGTACATAACTAAAAGATGTAATGTGATCCTATCTCGCCTAGATTCATGAGAGATGGGACAGCGTCCCTAGCACCTACATCCCGTGTGGCTCATTGGAACACGCTCCTGAGAACTGTGGAACCAAAGGAAGCTCTGCCTCGAGAAACCACATCCAATTTGTAATGAGAAATAAAAGTGTGCGGAGAAGTCCAGGTTGCCGCAGCACAAATATCATCTATTGATAACTTGGAGTGAAAAGCTATGGAAGTAGCCATTGCCCTGGTAGAATGAGCCTTGATTGGAAAGGGAAGGTCTTTATTAGCCTGTGAATAAATAAAAATGATACAATCTTTAATCCATTTAGATATGGAGGCTTTTGTTACTGGTTGACCCAATTTGTTCAATGCGAAGGAAACAAACAATTGATTTGATTTCCGCGTTTTAGCGGTTCTATTCAAATAAAAACGTAGTTGTCTATGTACGTCCAATTGATGCAAAGTATATTCTGCGTTATTGGAGAATTCTGGGAAAAAGACAGGGAGTTCTATAG
Source organism: Protopterus annectens (assembly GCF_019279795.1). Lineage (NCBI taxonomy): Eukaryota > Metazoa > Chordata > Ceratodontiformes > Protopteridae > Protopterus > Protopterus annectens. Next base: position 385,829,518 of record NC_056727.1, on the reverse strand, counting down.
TTTGTTGCATACAGAAAGAGGAGGCCACTTTTGGTATAAATGCAGGGTTTAATTTCAATGAAACTCTATGCTTGTGAAAAATCAAATAGGGAGGATCAGAACAAAGAGCTTGAAGTTCTGAAACTCGCCTAGCAGATGTTATGGCTACTAAAAAGCCCGTTTTCCAAGAGAGAAATTTTAAATCACAAGTAGCAGCTGGTTCGAAAGGACAGGCAGTTAGGGCAGCAAGAACCATATTCAAATCCCAAGGGGGGACAGGCTGAGATAAAGGAGGCCTAAGGAGCCAAGCCCCTTTAAGGAAAGCCTTACAAAGTTTGTGAGACATCAATGAAGGTTCAAAAGAAGCATGAAAATTAGAGATCGCTGCTAACTGAACCTTAATGGTAGAAACTGAAGAGCCCGACTGAAAAAGGGAGGCCAGAAATTTCAGAACCTCCGATACTGGTGCAGTGAGAGGATCTATACCCCGTTCTTGAGCCCAGAAGGCAAACCTTTTCCATTTACTGGAATAAAGTTTGATGGTGGAAGGTTTATGAGAAGAAGACAGTATGTGGACCACGTCCGGCGAAAGAGCATTGTCTCGGACTAAGGATGGAAGTGGAGTAACCATGCTGCCAACTTCAAGGACCTGAGAGACGGATAATGCCGTCCTGACTGATGAGTCAACAGGTCTGGCACCGGATCCAGAAACCATGGACCTTCTATCGCATGCCTCTGTAGGAAGGGAAACCAAACTTGATGAGGCCAGTGCGGGGCAATCAAAATCATCTTGCTCTCCAAGTAAATGGCCTTCTGTATCACCCTCGGTAGGAGGGGGAACGGAGGGAAGGCGTAGAGAAGACCGGGGGGCCAAATGTGAGTCAGAGCGTCCCTGGGAATCTGTCCCTGAGAAGGAAACAGTGTGAAGAACTCTCTGCATTTCGTATTGTGAGGGCTGGCAAACAGGTCGCAGCAAGGAAGACCCCATTTGTCGAAGATCTGCGCAGCTATACTCTGTTTGAGGGACCATTCCTGGGGTAAAAGAATGGTCCTGCTTAATCTGTCCGCAATCACATTGGACTTCCCCGGTATGTGCGTTGCCATTAGAAAGCGGTTGGTAGCTACCGCCCAGTGCCAAAGTCTCATGGCTTCTCTGCATAGTGGGTAAGACCTGGTTCCACCTTGCTTGTTTATGTACCACACCACCGACATGTTGTCGGATAGGATAGTAATCAGGCCCTGTGGGAGAGCGTGATGGAGAGCTTGGAGTACCAATAGTACCGCTCTCATCTCCAGGACATTGATATGCAAATGCGTTTCCTGGATTTGCCATGTGCCTTGGACCGACCTGTCCAGGTAATGACCCCCCCACCCTACCTGGGAGGCGTCCGTAGTCACAGTGGCAATGGGACGTTGAGGTATAAAGGGTCACCCCTGGTCGAGATTTGATTGGAGAAGCCACCACTGTAGATCTCGACGGCAACTTTCCGTGATTATGATTAAGTGGTTCAAGGGAAGTTCCTGATAGGACCATTGAACTGACAGTAGCCATTGTAAAATTCGCATGTGAAGTCTGGCCAAGGGAACTAAAAGTATGGTCGACGCCATCGAGCCCAACAGTTGTAGGATCCGATGGGCCGGGGCTCTTTGTAGGGGGAGACAGGATTTGACCTGATCTTGTAAGACCTGAATTCTTGCTGCCGGTAAATAGGCGCGCATTCTTTTTGTGTCTAAGTCTGCGCCTATGAAAATAATACGCTGAGATGGCTGTAGTACAGATTTTTGCAAATTGAACGTGATCCCCAAGAAACGGCCCAAGGTGAACGTGGCTCTGAGCGCTTGGAGTAGTAGATGCTCGGAGGTGGCAGTAAGGAGCCAGTCTAGATAAGGAAACACCTGGAATCCCAGACTTCTCAGGTGAGCAGTTACCACTGCCAGACATTTGGTGAACACCCTGGGGGCTGTGGTGAGACCAAAGGGCAGTGCTCGGAATTGAAAATGACTGGCTCTGAGGCGGAAGCGTAAATGTCTCCTGGACTCTTGAGCTATGGGAATGTGATAGTAAGCATCCTGGAGATCTATGGAGCACATCCATGCATCTTTTCCAGCAAAGGAAGAATAGATTGAAGAGTGACCATTCGAATTTGGACTTCTTTAAACGATTCAATGAACTGAGGTCCAAAATGGGCCTGAAGTCCCCTGTCTTTTGGTACCAAAAATAATTTTGAGTAAGTTCCTGATCCGATCTGGTCGATGGGGACAGGCTGGATGGCTCTTTTTTCTAGCAGCTTTGAAACCTCTAACGCTGCCTGATCCCGCTGACTGGGTGGTACGTCCGGGATTTCCCTTAAAGAAAGGGGGTTTGTTGAAGGGGATGATATATCCTCCGGTAATAATGCGGCACCCACCGATCGCTTGTTATGGATTCCCAAGCTTGTGGATGCGCCGCAGCGACCCCGACTGGCTCCGAGTTGCACAGTCGGGCAACAACTCAGGAACGCTGGTTGTATGAAGAACCACGAAAGGAATCGCGGTCTCCAGAGTTACGGGGGCCTCTGCCACCTCTGGGGTGGCGTCTTCCAAAATCCCCCCCCCTGCCTCTGGAGGGGGAATCACTGGGTGGAGTAGAGAAAGACTTTTGGGATTTTTTAAACCACATTTTCCCTCCTCTCCCAGCCTTGGGATAAGGCCTGGAAGGAGCGGAAAAACGGGCCCCAACGGCAGTCAAAGTCTTGCCTCCTGCTCGCACCGAGTTAGCGTGTCCTTCACCTTGGGTCCAAACAAAGATGACCCATCAAAGGGGCATCGAAGGAAGACTTGAAGGCCTCCGTGAACGAACACAAGCGTAACCAGGCTTGCCTCCTGAGGGCAACGCCTGTTCCGCTGCTCTACTCGCCTTCAGCCGCATCTGAAATGAGCCTCATGGACGAGTTAACAATAGAAAAGAGGGTAGTCATCTGTGCGCCAACAGTCGGGCCAGCGCCTCAGGTAGATTACCAACAAGAGAGTCATTTAGCTCTTTGAGAAGATCCCTTTGGAGCCTCGTAAAATGACATAAGTAGTTCAGCGACCGTAAGGTAAAGGCCGCTGAGGACAGGGTACGCTTCCGCACCTATCCATACTCCTAGAATCCTTATTAGGAGGATGAATAGACGTCGAAGCCTCTGCCACGTCCTGCTGTGTGGCAGAAGCCACCACCAAAGCATCTACAGGCACACCCTTTGTGAGAAATTCTTTCTGGGGCTGACAAAATTTATTGGGCCTCGCAGGCACCGGTTCCACAGAATCAGGGTGTTCCCACACCCTTCGAGAAACCAAATCAAGGAGTTCATCGAAGGGTGGAGACACCCAGGAGGCGGAGGGCTGGGCCCCAAAGGCCTTGAGGAAGACTGACTCCTCAGCTGAAGGGGTTTTGGCTTGCCAGTCACCTCTCTGTCTCAGAATCTCCAAGATATCTGAGAAGGAGATATCATCCGAAGATGATTTGGGGGACCCTTCTGCGTCATCGAGGTCAGTATCCGATGTAATAGACTCATCTTGGGAGTCTACGTGCTTCCTCTTACACAATTTCTTCCGTGGGGGTTCATCCGAAGCAGTTTCGGACGGACCACCGGAAGAAGGGAACCCCGATGGGGGTATCCTCAGGCCCTGGGGCCCGCTGCCGGGGCTGCAACACAACAGAGGCACCAGTCTCCAAATCTAGGGACGGTGAGGTAGAATCTAGTTGAACCGGCAAAGGCATGGCCAGCGCTCCTCATGGCCTCAAAGGCCGGACCTCCAGAATCCAAGGAGGTCACTGGTCTAGAGGCCACGATGGCACTGGGAATTCCAGCAGCCGATGCTCCGAGAGGAAGACTAGGCACAAGCACCTAATCCCAAAGTATTCCCCTCGGGCCCGGCTGAAGAGGTCGCAGTACCAAACCCTGAACCGGAGGACAGGGTAGGAAGCATAGTCGGAGCCGAAGGCCTGTAAGGGGTCTCTGCTCTGACTGTATGGCTCCACATTGCTCCACCACCACCGGCTCCAACGGCTCTGAAGAGGTTGGAGGAGGAATCAAATGTGTTGGGAGGGATCGGCTCAAGCAAACTGTGCTGGAGCCGAGACCATTTTAGTAAACACTGGAGATTGGAAAAGCCTCTGTAAAACCCTATCCAGGTCCGAATCTGACAGTCTCGAGGATTTAGAGGAGGTAGACACTCGAGAAGACTTTCCTCTCGGCTCCGAGAGAAGGGGACCGGTTCAAACGGCTCCAATACTGTCGGCGCCGACTCCACCACATCATGGACCACCATCGGCACCGAAGGAGCCTTCTTCGGAGCCGAGGGGGAAGAGTCTGAGCTGCACACTTCCACCGCCCGAAGCCATTGGAACCGATGGAGGTGAGTCACCTCTCGATACTCCAACTTGCGGCTCCGAAGGCAATGGAGCCGAAGTAGGAGGTACCGAGGCAGACCCTTCGACCCTCGGCCCCGAAGTCAGTGGAGCCGAGGAAGAAGTAGTCAATTTAGTCTTTTTAGAAGTCGGCTCCGACGGACTTGTCGGTGCCGACGATCTTTTCTTTTTGGAAGCAACAGGAGGATTTAAGGCTTCCTCAAATGAAGGTTTTATAAGCCCTTTCAAAATCAACTTGTTCTTGAAGAACTCTAGCAGAGAAAGCATGACATACGCTACAAGTCTCTTGTAGATGTTTCGGCCCCAAACAATAAACGCAGACTGAATGACTGTCTGTGATGGACATTTTATAACTGCACCGAGTGCATTTTTTAAATGACTTGTGTTCCTTGGACATAGTACAGGCCCCAAACAAGTAAGACTTTACCACAATTAGTAAGCACTATCACAAAAAATGCGCCAACTGACAAGCGCGAGACACACTGGCGCGAGTACTTAAGAAAAAGATTTTACCTCACAAACAAACAGACAAAGCAAATCCAACGGCCCAAAGCCCTCTAATTTAAACGGGCTTGGTCCGAAAACAATTAACCACAAAAGGTAATAAAGCTAAAGCACAAGGTAGGGCAAAGGCCCTCTAACTTAAACGGGCCTTGCCCGACTGAAAAAAATAAAGTACCAGAAGACACTCAAACACTCAAAAGTAGCAAATAGTAAGAAATAACAAGGAATAGCTGTTAAAACAGCTGTTTGGTTAATATATGACAAAAAACCCCAAGGTCAAAGACCAATAAAGGTAAAAAGAATCACTTAGCTCCAGCCAAGTCGAGACCACGTCCAGCTTGTAAAGCGGCAAACGAGATCTGGGGAAGCAGGTGTAGTGCATCCTGGGATAGGGAGTAGCCCAGCCAATGAGAGACTTTGTGCTAGTGTATTAGTTGCCGAGTCTGAGCCGATGGATCGGCTCCGAACCCCCCCCCCCATCTGTCATGAATGTAGGCGAGATAGGATCCCATTACATCAAGTAATTAGGACTGTCCATAGAGATTCATGCGATATAACAGACGTAAACAGGCTATATTACTATGAAGATAATTTGATAACGCTCTTGAGCCATAAGAACACAGGGTAGCGAGAGAAAAAGAAACCAATGGAACGGGAAGCAATTGGTCACACATGCCAATGCCATATGAATATATTAGTAATTTTCACAGGAACCCCGTCTAAGTGTTCACTTGAAGCTGGGCAGCAACAGAAGGAACAGGAAACTGTAACTGTGCAAAGTGTGCAGTCATTGTTGAGGAGTGATACTGATAGGCCAATGAGTTCCCTTATGTCAGAGCAATGGGTGACATGGGATGAAACAGTGTGCCACAGGAAGATGCTACAGAACTTTGTATAGAATGCTCACTGCAAATGGAAAACAAAAAAAATGTGTCCTCAGTTTAGAAGAAAATGAGCTAAGAGTTGAAGAAAATGAGCTAAGAGTTGCTCGATTTGGCAGAGAGAGACGTTATTAAGATAAATTATGAAAACAGACTTCAGAAGGTCAGTAAAACCCAGAAAGTTTGTTTGATAAAACAAGTGAAACAAGTAATTAGGACTGTCCATAGAGATTCATGCGATATAACAGACGTAAACAGGCTATATTACTATGAAGATAATTTGATAACTGATAACGCTTTTGAGCCATAAGAACACAGGGTAGCGAGAAAAAGAAACCAATGGAACGGGAAGCAATTGGTCACACATGCCAATGCCATATGAATATATTAGTAATTTTCACAGGAACCCGTCTAAGTGTTCACTTGAAGCTGGGCAGCAACAGAAGGAACAGGAAACTGTAACTGTGCAAAGTGTGCAGTCATTGTTGAGGAGTGATACTGATAGGCCAATGAGTTCCCTTATGTCAGAGCAATGGGTGACATGGGATGAAACAGTGTGCCACAGGAAGATGCTACAGAACTTTGTATAGAATGCTCACTGCAAATGGAAAACAAAAAATGTGTCCTCAGTTTAGAAGAAAATGAGCTAAGAGTTGAAGAAAATGAGCTAAGAGTTGCTCGATTTGGCAGAGAGAGACGTTATTAAGATAAATTATGAAAACAGACTTCAGAAGGTCAGTAAAACCCAGAAAGTTTGTTTGATAAAACAAGTGAAACAAGTAATTAGGACTGTCCATAGAGATTCATGCGATATAACAGACGTAAACAGGCTATATTACTATGAAGATAATTTGATAACTGATAACGCTTTTGAGCCATAAGAACACAGGGTAGCGAGAGAAAAGAAACCAATGGAACGGGAAGCAATTGGTCACACATGCCAATGCCATATGAATATATTAGTAATTTTCACAGGAACCCGTCTAAGTGTTCACTTGAAGCTGGGCAGCAACAGAAGGAACAGGAAACTGTAACTGTGCAAAGTGTGCAGTCATTGTTGAGGAGTGATACTGATAGGCCAATGAGTTCCCTTATGTCAGAGCAATGGGTGACATGGGATGAAACAGTGTGCCACAGGAAGATGCTACAGAACTTTGTATAGAATGCTCACTGCAAATGGAAAACAAAAAATGTGTCCTCAGTTTAGAAGAAAATGAGCTAAGAGTTGAAGAAAATGAGCTAAGAGTTGCTCGATTTGGCAGAGAGAGACGTTATTAAGATAAATTATGAAAACAGACTTCAGAAGGTCAGTAAAACCCAGAAAGTTTGTTTGATAAAACAAGTGAAACAAGTAATTAGGACTGTCCATAGAGATTCATGCGATATAACAGACGTAAACAGGCTATATTACTATGAAGATAATTTGATAACTGATAACGCTTTTGAGCCATAAGAACACAGGGTAGCGAGAGAAAAAGAAACCAATGGAACGGGAAGCAATTGGTCACACATGCCAATGCCATATGAATATATTAGTAATTTTCACAGGAACCCCGTCTAAGTGTTCACTTGAAGCTGGGCAGCAACAGAAGGAACAGGAAACTGTAACTGTGCAAAGTGTGCAGTCATTGTTGAGGAGTGATACTGATAGGCCAATGAGTTCCCTTATGTCAGAGCAATGGGTGACATGGGATGAAACAGTGTGCCACAGGAAGATGCTACAGAACTTTGTATAGAATGCTCACTGCAAATGGAAAACAAAAAAAATGTGTCCTCAGTTTAGAAGAAAATGAGCTAAGAGTTGAAGAAAATGAGCTAAGAGTTGCTCGATTTGGCAGAGAGAGACGTTATTAAGATAAATTATGAAAACAGACTTCAGAAGGTCAGTAAAACCCAGAAAGTTTGTTTGATAAAACAAGTGAAACAAGTAATTAGGACTGTCCATAGAGATTCATGCGATATAACAGACGTAAACAGGCTATATTACTATGAAGATAATTTGATAACTGATAACGCTTTTGAGCCATAAGAACACAGGGTAGCGAGAGAAAAGAAACCAATGGAACGGGAAGCAATTGGTCACACATGCCAATGCCATATGAATATATTAGTAATTTTCACAGGAACCCCGTCTAAGTGTTCACTTGAAGCTGGGCAGCAACAGAAGGAACAGGAAACTGTAACTGTGCAAAGTGTGCAGTCATTGTTGAGGAGTGATACTGATAGGCCAATGAGTTCCCTTATGTCAGAGCAATGGGTGACATGGGATGAAACAGTGTGCCACAGGAAGATGCTACAGAACTTTGTATAGAATGCTCACTGCAAATGGAAAACAAAAAATGTGTCCTCAGTTTAGAAGAAAATGAGCTAAGAGTTGAAGAAAATGAGCTAAGAGTTGCTCGATTTGGCAGAGAGAGACGTTATTAAGATAAATTATGAAAACAGACTTCAGAAGGTCAGTAAAACCCAGAAAGTTTGTTTGATAAAACAAGTGAAACAAGTAATTAGGACTGTCCATAGAGATTCATGCGATATAACAGACGTAAACAGGCTATATTACTATGAAGATAATTTGATAACTGATAACGCTTTTGAGCCATAAGAACACAGGGTAGCGAGAGAAAAAGAAACCAATGGAACGGGAAGCAATTGGTCACACATGCCAATGCCATATGAATATATTAGTAATTTTCACAGGAACCCGTCTAAGTGTTCACTTGAAGCTGGGCAGCAACAGAAGGAACAGGAAACTGTAACTGTGCAAAGTGTGCAGTCATTGTTGAGGAGTGATACTGATAGGCCAATGAGTTCCCTTATGTCAGAGCAATGGGTGACATGGGATGAAACAGTGTGCCACAGGAAGATGCTACAGAACTTTGTATAGAATGCTCACTGCAAATGGAAAACAAAAAATGTGTCCTCAGTTTAGAAGAAAATGAGCTAAGAGTTGAAGAAAATGAGCTAAGAGTTGCTCGATTTGGCAGAGAGAGACGTTATTAAGATAAATTATGAAAACAGACTTCAGAAGGTCAGTAAAACCCAGAAAGTTTGTTTGATAAAACAAGTGAAACAAGTAATTAGGACTGTCCATAGAGATTCATGCGATATAACAGACGTAAACAGGCTATATTACTATGAAGATAATTTGATAACTGATAACGCTTTTGAGCCATAAGAACACAGGGTAGCGAGAGAAAAAGAAACCAATGGAACGGGAAGCAATTGGTCACACATGCCAATGCCATATGAATATATTAGTAATTTTCACAGGAACCCGTCTAAGTGTTCACTTGAAGCTGGGCAGCAACAGAAGGAACAGGAAACTGTAACTGTGCAAAGTGTGCAGTCATTGTTGAGGAGTGATACTGATAGGCCAATGAGTTCCCTTATGTCAGAGCAATGGGTGACATGGGATGAAACAGTGTGCCACAGGAAGATGCTACAGAACTTTGTATAGAATGCTCACTGCAAATGGAAAACAAAAAATGTGTCCTCAGTTTAGAAGAAAATGAGCTAAGAGTTGAAGAAAATGAGCTAAGAGTTGCTCGATTTGGCAGAGAGAGACGTTATTAAGATAAATTATGAAAACAGACTTCAGAAGGTCAGTAAAACCCAGAAAGTTTGTTTGATAAAACAAGTGAAACAAGTAATTAGGACTGTCCATAGAGATTCATGCGATATAACAGACGTAAACAGGCTATATTACTATGAAGATAATTTGATAACTGATAACGCTTTTGAGCCATAAGAACACAGGGTAGCGAGAGAAAAAGAAACCAATGGAACGGGAAGCAATTGGTCACACATGCCAATGCCATATGAATATATTAGTAATTTTCACAGGAACCCCGTCTAAGTGTTCACTTGAAGCTGGGCAGCAACAGAAGGAACAGGAAACTGTAACTGTGCAAAGTGTGCAGTCATTGTTGAGGAGTGATACTGATAGGCCAATGAGTTCCCTTATGTCAGAGCAATGGGTGACATGGGATGAAACAGTGTGCCACAGGAAGATGCTACAGAACTTTGTATAGAATGCTCACTGCAAATGGAAAACAAAAAAATGTGTCCTCAGTTTAGAAGAAAATGAGCTAAGAGTTGAAGAAAATGAGCTAAGAGTTGCTCGATTTGGCAGAGAGAGACGTTATTAAGATAAATTATGAAAACAGACTTCAGAAGGTCAGTAAAACCCAGAAAGTTTGTTTGATAAAACAAGTGAAACAAGTAATTAGGACTGTCCATAGAGATTCATGCGATATAACAGACGTAAACAGGCTATATTACTATGAAGATAATTTGATAACGCTCTTGAGCCATAAGAACACAGGGTAGCGAGAGAAAAAGAAACCAATGGAACGGGAAGCAATTGGTCACACATGCCAATGCCATATGAATATATTAGTAATTTTCACAGGAACCCCGTCTAAGTGTTCACTTGAAGCTGGGCAGCAACAGAAGGAACAGGAAACTGTAACTGTGCAAAGTGTGCAGTCATTGTTGAGGAGTGATACTGATAGGCCAATGAGTTCCCTTATGTCAGAGCAATGGGTGACATGGGATGAAACAGTGTGCCACAGGAAGATGCTACAGAACTTTGTATAGAATGCTCACTGCAAATGGAAAACAAAAAATGTGTCCTCAGTTTAGAAGAAAATGAGCTAAGAGTTGAAGAAAATGAGCTAAGAGTTGCTCGATTTGGCAGAGAGAGACGTTATTAAGATAAATTATGAAAACAGACTTCAGAAGGTCAGTAAAACCCAGAAAGTTTGTTTGATAAAACAAGTGAAACAAGTAATTAGGACTGTCCATAGAGATTCATGCGATATAACAGACGTAAACAGGCTATATTACTATGAAGATAATTTGATAACTGATAACGCTTTTGAGCCATAAGAACACAGGGTAGCGAGAGAAAAGAAGGTGAGAAAGTTAATGCCATCATGGAAACAAATATCTATAAAGCAATTGAGACAGGTGTTGTCACTGTGTCACAGAAGAGGGAACAGATTTACAAAAATACCTACAAAGATAGATGTGATAAAGGTAGTGCTCAGTATTAGAACAGCTTAGGATGTATCATGCACTATCGCAAATAAAGTACAAATCTCAGCACAGGAAGAATAAATTAGTAGATACACAAATAAATATAAGGGAAAAGTACAAAATAAGCAATTTATTGATGACCCAACAATTTTTTCGAGAATTTGGAAATGAGCTAAAAGGAACTGACAAAAAGATACATTTTGGAGAAGTACTTACGAAGATCATGCGCAACATAACAAAGATGCTAAATGGATAGAAGTAAAATAATAACAAGTTTAAAGGGACAATTTATAAAATGGGATGACTTAACAGCCAGAGATTAACACAAAGTCAAATCCTATAATTGGAAAACCCCAGGCTCAGATGTCGTACATAACATCTTCCTAAAAGTATTAACATCGTTGCACGAAGATTTATCCACAAGTAATAACTATGTATATACGCACCCCAAACAGGCACCAACCGAACTAAGAGGAGGAAAAACAATGCTCCTACTTAACAGTGAACTTGCATGCTACCCTAAACCAGTAACTTGCCTCGTTTCTGACGATGTATAAACTCTGCACTGGAACTGATGCTGACAGAGTTTATAGTCATTTAGAAGAAAACTCAATCATGGCAGTAGAACAAATGGGCAATACAGAAGGTCATAAAGAACAAAGGATCATTTGTTAAAGTCATACTAGTTTACTGTAAAAGAGGCGAGAATCTAAGTAGGGCATGGACTAACTTCAAAAAAAGAATCTGATAGTATCCCACACATTTAAGGGCAAGAGTGGTTAAAAATGTAACATACACTTTACATACACTTTACACTGATCGACTACATTACAGTGATGTTGATGAGGAAACAGTGGCAGACCTCTTTGCAATTAAGCTATGATAAAGGACAAATTATTATTCCAGGGATAAAAATTAAATGGGGGAAATTCTGGGGTGACTGTCAGTGACACCACTGCTATTCTTTCTTGCCCTATAATTTGGCTCCTAGAAACAAACGGTGTAAAGACCTCTCATCTTCTCCTTGTCGACTGATGCAAAACTGTACAGCTTATCATAGGAAGACCTGAAAGCACAACGACAAGTTGTCAAAACATTTTCAGATGATAACAGAATGACATGACCATTTGGTCTTGATACATGTGCAAAAGCAACCTTCAAAGCAGGACAATTACAGCATCAAGAAAACAATTTGGGACAAGAATGTGATATGAAAAAACTTGAGCAAGAGGGAGTATATAACTATTTGACAATAGATTAAGGATCAATAAAGCATGAACAAATGCAAGTAAAACCTGATAAGGAGTATTTTGGAAAACTTAAATTAATCCTGAAAACAGCATTGACTTTTAAGAACAAAATTCACGCTGAAACTCAGTTTGTTCTTCCTCTCCCAAATTACAGTTGTGAGATGATTGGCCCCAAAACGTGTTGGATAGATTAAACAGGAAAACAAAAAGGATGCTTCATGCTCTCCAAATGATTTATAAAAAAAATTAGTGCATACCAACATTATATATCCCCCATTCTGAAGGAGGGACGGGCCTCCTTGAAACTGATTACATGTACAGATCTGCAATCCTGGGATGCACACTTCTGACCTCACAAGACACAACATACTGAAAGTTTTGAAATATGATTAGAATAACTATTGGTTTTGTTCACATTTATGTGAAAGATGCACAGACTATGCATTCATTGACAATGACATTTGATACAAAGTACGGCCTAGACTTGGACAAGTTACTCGGACAAGGCTATGATGGCTGTTTCATAATGGCAAGCATCCAGTGTTCAAGCAAAGATTCGTGAAAAGTATCCAAAAGCAGCCTTTACAAGGTTTAGTCTGAGAAGCACAGCACAGTGGGTAGTCAGTGTGATCTGAATGATGGTCCTGAAATATAGAGTGCTGTTGACGTTATCAAGATTAATTTTTGTTTCTGTGACAGTCCAAAATGATGAGCATTGGTACCAAATATACCTCTTCTGTGGAGACATGATGGACCGAGAAATATAAATCCATTCATGTGTTTAGTTAGTCAGAAGTTTGATAAAATATTTGACTGCCTGGATGATCTTCAAAAGATCGCTGTCAGTGAAACCAGACAAAATGCACTTGCAGTATTTTACTCAATGCTTGCTCTTCATGCATATTTCTTATTTCTTATTCCATTATTGCAAATTACTCAACAGTTCTGAGCCCATTGCCCAGATGTTGCAATCTGTTCAACTTGGTAAAGGTTGAACAACATATCAACAGTCTCATTGAAATAGACCACATTAGGAATGACAATCTCAGTAAGGCAAGAATCAAGATCACTAGCAGATAAAGCCATGAGTAAACCGTTTATATGCACACCCGGAACAGACACCAACCTAACTAATAAGAAAAAATGATCCTACTTAAGCCTGAACCTGCAAACGTCCCTGAAAATTATAGGCCAATAACTTGCCTCCTGACACTGTATAAACTGTACACTGGAATTTATGCTGACTGAGTTTATAGTCATTTAGAAGAAAGCTCAGTTATGGCAATGGAACAAAAGGACGGTTAAAGTCATATGGAATAAAAAATCATTTATTGTTAAAGTCATAGTGGAGAATAAGTACAACATGGATTGACTGCAAAACATTTGATAGTATCACACATTAATGTATAAAAGAGCACTTTAAAATGTATAACATACACTTTACACTGATCGATTACATGACAGTGACCATGAAACAGTGGTAGAGCACTTTGCAATTAAGCCATGATGAAGGACAAATTATTATTTCAGGGAAAAACTTCAATGGGGAATACTCCAGAGTGACTCTGTTACTGCTGCTACTCTGTTTTGCCCTATAATTTGGATCGTAGAAAGCAACAGCGTGTAAAGACCTCTCATCTTCTCTTTGTCGATTGATGCAAAACTGAAGAGCTAATCCTAGGAAGACCTGAAAGCACAACAACAAGTTGTCAAAACATTTTCAGATGATAACAGAATGACATGACCATTTGGTCTTGATACATGTGCAAAAGCAACCTTCAAAGCAGGACAATTGCAGCATCAAGAAAACAATTTGGGACAAGAATGTGATATGAAAAACTTGAGCAAGAGGGAGTATATAACTATTTGACAATAGATTAAGGATCAAAGCAACAGCGTGTAAAGACCTCTCATCTTCTCTTTGTCAATGATTTAAAACTGTACAGCTCAGAGGAGGAACTGAAAGCACAACTGCACGTCAGACGATATAAGAGAGTGTCATTTAGTCTTGATAAATGTGCAAAACAAACCTTTAAAGCAGGAAAACTGCAGCACCAAGAAAACATCAGTTTGGTACAAGAATGTGATATAAAACAACTTTATCAAGAGTACAAATATTTGGGAATGGGAACTGATAAAACAATCAACAATAAAACATGAGCAAATTAAAATCAAAATTTACTAAGGAATACTTTAGATGACTTAAATGAATCCTGAAAACAGCATTTACATCTAGGGGAACACAATCCAAGCTATAAACCAATTTGTTCTTCCTGTCCTAAATTAATTTTGTGTGTTTGACTGACCTCAGTGTTGCATAGATTATATAGGAAAACAAGGATGCTTCTTACTCACCAAATGATTTATAAAAATCAGTGCATTAGCATACCAAGATTATATGTTTTCCACATTCTGAAGAAGGGATATTCCTCCTTTGAAATTGATTACATGTACAGATCTGCAGTCATGGGACTCCACACATCTGCTGACCTCACAAATGTAGTGAACGTTTTGAAAAATGAGAATAAATCTAAGATACATGACTTCTCTGCTTTTCATTGCTTAGGCTTGCAGAAGCATATCGGCATCAAGCAGAAATGGAAATCAAACTAGAAGTAGATAAAAATCGGGCAGCAACTGAATGTACCAAGAAACAAAAGAATACAAGGTCGGTGATGAACCAATTGAGAAGATGAAAAAATGTGGAAAATGCATAAATATAGTTGCAAGTATAGAACACTTCTAGAAAAACCTCATGCTAATCAGGAACAAAAGCAGGAATGGTCAAGGCAAGGTGAATTCGAACTAAGAGAGGAAAGGTCAATATTGGCGGCACAAGATAGTGGACTATCATGTACACATTGGTTTACAATGTCCATTGCACATGTGGGAGAAACAGACAAATGTAGGTTTTGTAAAACAGAACTGGAAACGGTTGAAGTTGAACACCTTGTTAATGGCTGCAACATACGGTAGAAGGACACTGTATACTGACAAGCATAATAATGTGGCAAGACTGTTGTACTGAGCATTGTGCAAACATTATGGTACTGAAGTGGCTTAAAAACACTGGAAACATAAGCTGCAATTTAAGCATCATAGAAAATGCTAACGCCTACATCACATGGGATCATCCACAACAGCTCAAAAGACAGATGCTAGAAAACCAGATATTAGTGGTCCAAGAGAAGAAGACAAAAGTAGCATTGATCATTGAACTCTACACACCCACTGACTGCAGTGTGTTATGTACAGAGAGACACAAAGTCAAACTCCTACTATATCAGGATTTGCAGGCAGAAATGAGAGCAGTGTGGAAGAAAGATACCCAGGCAGTTCCAGTAGTAGTAGGAGCAATGGGTCTTATTAAAAAAGAATATACATTCGTATTTAGACATGTTACCAATTAATGTAACTCCATACCAATTGCAGGAGGACTGAGGAGTCATTACTGGGCAGTGCACATTCATTGCAGGTACTCTGAATAGCACTTTGGCAGACATCAAAGATTGATGACACCGTACTGATTTTGTGAACTTTTAATCATACTTTGATTTAGGAATGCAGTACATTCCTGTCACGATGATAGAAACCGCAAAGATTTGCTCTATCCACTTTCTAAGGAGGTACTACAAGGTAGGTATGGAGATTTATGTGTGTCATACCTGTCAAATGTACAGATTTTCAGTGTCCAGATTTCTGCTTTATATTTCTAGTCTGTGTGTGTGTGTCTGAAATGACCTACTTAGAGTTAGCAGGTGGAATTTATTTTCAAGGAATTGAGAGCTTCAAGGGAAGATAAGTTTACTGCTGCTCATCATGCTAGGTTTGTACAAATGTGCAACTCTTTTGTTTAGCAAATGGTATCATTGTAGTATAGAATTTTAAAGCAGTGTTAGTAGCACAGCAGGTAGCATACTTGCATCTTGCTACAGAGGGCTGTAGCTTCTACTCCCACAGCATGTAAATGTGTATTTTAAGGGGATGGGGTGCTGCAGTCCTGTCCTGAGTATGTCCCTTTGGTGCCTAGTAACTATGAACCTAGTTTTCAGCTTGTTACATATTCCCTGTTGCAATATACCAGCATACCATTTCTTTTAATGTAACATAGGCAATTTATTCTTCTAGGGCAATGGGCACTACATTTGTAGATGAAACACTGAAATGTATGTTTTATAGCAACAATCTCTTCATTAGTTTCAGATCTTTGTAATGTGGAATTCAGATGACTTCTGCAGACTGCAGAGATTGTGCATATGGAGTAATATTGGTGGATTATAATGATAGAAGTTTGAGTGGCCTTTTATGTTTGAAATATTCTGAACTAGGCAGTTTGTCATTACTGGTTCATATGTTTTGAATTGTTTCACTGCTTACTGGAAAATTTTCAAAACTGTAAATTTAAAATACACTCTAGCAGGTGGTGCAGGTGCTGTACAAGGGATATAATTCAATTATAGTTTCATAGGTAGGTACTAGGCTATTGGGCCTATACAAGCCTAACCAAAGGTACCCTGGCTTTCGCCACCCAAGAAAATTATTTTCCAGTGCCACTGTCAAGCATAGCCACAGAAGTGATCCCGGGGTGAATTTCCTATCTCCCATCAGGAACATGAATCACCATACTTTTGCATGGGCCTAAAAATGTGTGCATTTGATATGCTTTGAAAACGGCCCAAAGGTAAACTTAACCTGCCACTGCCCAGATGCATTCTCTTTGAATGTCGGTTTCAATGCTGTTTCTATCAATGTGAGTATCAAAAGCAGAGAAGTTTTAATGCTAAGTCTGTTTTCATTGCAAGACTGTTGCTTTGTTTAGTAAATGTGAAATGCGTGCTGCAGTGTTTCTGCTATAAAATTTGAAATAAAAGTTGTGAATTAAATCCAAATATCTGTAATCATTGTAGAAGTAAAGCATAAGACAGTATGCATACTGATAGATTTGAACAGTGTCTGTGGCAAATGGTGAGAAATAACCAAGTAATGGGACACTGCTGGAATGGCTATGTGTGTGTGTGTGTGTATGTGAGGGACTGTGTGGGGGCGGGGCTGTGTGGGGTAGGGGGAGGGGCAGTGGGGGTAGGGGGTGGGGCTACGTGGGCGGGGCTGCATAGGCGGGGCTCTGGGTTTTGCACCCCCCTGGAAAAAATCCTGCGGGCTCCCTTGACTATGAGTCATATTACATATTTTATTCTGCAAGCAAATATAAAACTTGTCATATGAAAGCTTACCTGTAATCTGCTCCTGGGACACATTTGTCCTCCTAGCTACATCTGCACTGACATCAAGCACACAGCATGCGGTTTCCACTGAGCTGTCTGTATCTTTGACAGTGGACAAGATCTCATCATTTGGTGTCAGTGGGGCTCATGTCAGGACCACTCCCCATAGCCTGCTGTTCTTAGGCAACTGCAGCTGCTCTCCTCCAGACTGATGAAATCATGTGGGTGGCCCAACAACTCACCTGATCATAATTTTTGCTTTGACCTCACACTGCATTGACATCATTGACTAACTGGTTCCAAATCTCCTTTATGGCAGCCATATTCCCCATATCCTTTCTCAAGTAGAAAGGTTCTATGGCACCTCAGAGCCTGTATTATCACCTAATTTTCTGTGTCACTGAAATGGGGTTTCAGTGGATTTGTAGGCCTGAGTGTCATAATTCTATGTGACATAAAACAGAGGAGGATAAACAGATAAATGACACATAACTAATGTATTGCTTACATACCCCTTTGTCAACATTAATCACCGGAAACACACTTTTCATTTAGGAAAACTGAAGGTTAGGTGATTGTCCCACCTCACCCTCACACACAAACCAAGGTTGGTACAAACCAAGGAATACCACATAAGTAATGTATGTTTCCTACAGAAATATCAGGATACCAACACATTTTAAACAGAAAAACACATGAAACACACTTTTTTTCTTAGAACACAGAATGGTAGATGGTTTTCCACCCCCAAAACAACAAACAAATGAAGGTTTGTACAAGATAAAGAATACCACAGAATTGATTGTCTATATGCTTTCCACACAAATACCAGGATGTGTACATGTTTACAACAGAAAAGTCAATTTATTAATGATAGTCTCTTCTCACTATACCCACCACTCCCATGGAGGTTGCCTTGGGCCATCTCAGAGGTATACGCCAATGTCAGTGACACATACATTGCACTTCTCTCCAATAATAAAATATTGTAAAATCAAAAATAATAGTTGTACTGAAAGTATAGCCTGTCTATATCTGAAATGAAAATGTCTGCCAAAAATGCCTGTGCTAACAGTGATCTATAAGAAGTACATACATATAGAAGTTCCATTTCTGATAGATATGTAAATACATTTGTAATATTTTACAAAATGTAGAATGTACTTGAATATTACAAGCATACCTTAGCCAAATTAGAAGTGTTCTCTGCTGAAAAATTTGTTTCAAAGGAATACCAAACTTCTAGTTTGCCCAAATACACAAGTCTCCTCACCTTCAAGTTACCTAACTACAAGGTTGCATCGCTGCAGTGTGAATTAAGCCCTCTGGGCATAGTGAAGATGCAAATAAGGTGTGAACTCATTAGAATTGCTGAATACCAAATTTCTGACTTAGTATATCAGATGTAAACATAGTGTAAGCTCTACACCATTGTTAGCTGGTAATGGCTTACAACACTGAATCACTAGTGTGAAAGAGAAGTAAAACACAACAGCAATTCAGACAACCTTCACTGCAGTGGCTGTGCCAGTGAGGATACACTTTCCAAAATATGAAACTAACTTCAGCAAACTTTTAAATGAAACAAAACAGCACACATTTATTATTATACAGCAACATTATCCTGCCTTTGCTGAAAATTGTTTTTCACTGTCATGTATTTTTATCGCACATTTAAATAAAAATGATACAAAATGCACTACATACTGCATGTCTAAGATTAAAGCATAGATAAGAGAAGAATGGATATAATACAAAGAGAAGACAAGCTGCATTTCTGAAAACATATTCATAAATGATTGTGTGATCACTCATTGAACTAAATATGTAAGCCACACATAAAACAGCCAACTGAAAATGTTCAAGTGTATGTCCTGTTAATACTGTACAAGAACTTTGAATTGCTTGTATGCACATGATTTGACAGCTGTTGCAAAGTCGTGTTGGTGGCAAAGACAGATAACACACTCCAGCTGTATTTTGTAATTTCATTACTCTGATAGTTGACATCCAGAGCTGTGTAACTGTTTAATGTGGTTAATTTTTTCTTTTTAAATTTTATGTAGTGTGTGGTTTGCACAAACATAGTCAAATGCATAAAAATATAAACAATGAAAGTCAGTTAATTTGGAAGCACAATCACGCTTAGCGGCATTGCTTAGTGGTCAACAGCTTGGATGATGATGACAGCAGAAATTACACCAGTGAACCAAATGTGTGTGCAGCACAAGGAGTAAAGATGTTGAGGTGCACAACAGATAAGATATGTTGACCATGGTTTGAGCTCCACTTTATTTTTTCTCTGAGGGATGATCATAATGAATATTAACAGAAATAATCTATATTCACTTTTGCCTGTATGATTTGCACATTGCTCACCTGTGTGCAAATAGGGCTCAGTGTTGACGAAAAAAATAAACATTGTGACGTGCAAAAAAGACCCACTGTTACTTGCTTTACCTTCTTTTGCAGAAACAAGCTACGTGGCATTGGGCGGACATCAAGACTCTGGACAGTACTGATTGAAAAAATACACATGCTGCCTAGCTTTCCCTGTGGCACCAGGTGAAAGTTCATGGTCAGAAGACAGGTGAGCTGGGGTTCTAATCCAGCACACTCTGATTTTTATTAATGGTGTCCCACTGTAATTTATAACAAAAATAATAATATAAAGATAATTATACATAAAAATAACTATGTATAACAGGTTGACTGAGAATACACATGGTATCGTATTTGTTATGTGTGTTACTGGTGTAGCATGACAATTATGATTCTGTAATTATAACTGTATTTTCTGACCTGGGGTGGACTTCATAGTTTACAGACAGTCATCTACACATCCCCATAGCATGAGTATAGCTGTAAAACAGAATGTATTGTGTGGCCTGAACCATAACTCAAAAATCTACTCTGAAGATAATAGAAGTATATGCATTTCCAATATATTATCTCACATTACTCCTGCATCACATCTGAGAATGCATAACTAGGACATTGTCATATACACATACATGGTTAATTGGAGTATAGCACCACTCACTCTTTAAGGTGTATATTAGTAATGACCATAATTGGCAAACACTTCTTCTCTGGCAAGGAGGAAAAACACCTATGTGGAAATATATGTATTTTCTTTTTCACACAGGTTTAAATCCAGCATTGTACATTACTTATTTCAGTGTTTTAGGACACACAAAATAAGTGTCAGTCCAAACAATTGATCCCCCCCAAATTCAGGTATTAAAAACCAAGCCTTTTGACATATCAGTGTTGACCGCTGGACAAACTGTTGTCAGGTCTAGCAGCACACATACCATAAATTAATGCCAACTGTCACATTATCCTTCCTATTTCATAAACTGCCTTCTTCTTTGTTTGGAAATGTTTCTCTCCACTTAACATTACACAAACATGGCTGACATGGTTGTGCAGTTGTGAGTACTGACCATAAAATGCAATATCATGACCTGGTGAGAAAAAAACTTTAACTGTTGTTTAAGGACCTGTGCAGACATGGCAGGAGCTGAGAAGGATGGTGCCCAATTCAGGGCTCAAAGATGGGGAGTGGAGGAGTCAAAAATATTCATTGCGCTTCTCGTAAAGCACTACAGCTGTAGACTGGTCCAGGGGGAGACTATACCAGATCTCAATAAAAGACTGAGGCTTAGTACAGACTAGTCAAGGCTGTCTCCAGTAAGGCTGGCATACCACACACTGGGAAGCAATGCAAATATCATTATAATGACCTGAAATGATGCAAACAGGCACAACTCAATCAAGGGCTGGATGAGTTTAGGACTTCTGACATCCCACAGTCATGTAAGTATACAGATAAAACTTTAAATGATATGGAAAGCTGTAGATTACCAATAATTGTATGCATAATGCTTCCATGTCTCTTTTTCTAGCCTTCTTTATTTTACAGCTGCACATGCTAAAAGATTAGAAAGACTCAGAGAGGCATGGAGTATGTATGCAGCACAAATGAACATGATTGTGTTAAATTTATTGCTCTTCGATACATTACTAGCAACTTAAGTGTAAAGCTCTTAACTGTAAAAACAAGCATCCATACTTTCTTGTGGAGCTCTTGGTAATTGTATTAGGCAAGTGTAATAGTATTCATATTTGGTGAGTTTAATTCCCACAAGTAACAAATACATTCAAATTATAAAAATGTCATTATTTAATTTTAATTCCAGCAAATTTGGCTTTAAAGCCATGTTGTTAATTAATCTGTGTTATCTTTAAAAACATATATGCAATATCTGCAAATTGCAAGGATTACTTGTTACAATTTAAAATCTTATTGTGGATTTGGAAAGCTGTATAGCTAATATAATAATAAAAGTATATTTAATTATAATAATGTGACATATAATGGTTCTAATCATCTGTTTACTTTTTTGTCTCACCCCACCCCTTATCTCTCTTTTTTTATTTTTCATATATGTGAACACACCATTTTGATGTCATACTTTTCTGCCAACAAACAAACAAAATGATTTTCAGTACAGACAGGTAGGCCAACCACTGCAGCTTAGCCTGCCAACCCTCCACCAGCTGCCATACCAATATCCAGCACATCTGGGATGCAACCTGGCAGTTATGCCTCTGCAACCCCTGCAATACCTGGCCCATCAGCATCAGGTAGCTCTGTCCCAGCAGCTGGTACAGTGGTACCCTCTGGGAGTATTGGTGGAGGTGAGGTGTACATCACCCACCAGGAGCTTTCAGGGATGGTGCATGAGGTATTAGAATCTAGCATTGGTGCACACCTCAGCTGTCTGGAAAAGTTTCTCCTTAGAATGCAGAAAAGACCCCCACATTAAGCAATCCCACAGGGATCCAAGGAAGGGGACAGTGATGACAGTTCTGAGGGTTAGGACTAGATCCTCTCTATTCCCATGCTTGACAGGCATGTGCGTCTACTGTCCCCTACCTATCCCCAGTCAAGGTGTCCCCAACCTTTTATGTCCGTCACCATCCCTGTGTCTGTCTTGTCTGTCCTGTTTGTCTGCACCTGTCCCACAAAAATAATTGCTCCATGCATAGGTCTCCACTTTGCATATATGTCTTCTTGACACACTTGATTTTGTCTAACTGGCTGTACAACATTATTGTGTTATCACCTATTTGTGTTGTGATGACAGTCCAAATTCATCCAATTTTCTATACATGTTCACATTACACCATTAAAGAAGTGGATAGCTATGGTTCTTTCCTAATTCCCTCCTGCAAATTCTTTTATTGCTTCCTCTTTGTTCTTCTCCCTGCTTGCCACCCATTTAACCACTTTCCTATCTACCTGATTTTCACACCTTAAATCTGGTCAAAGAGTAGAATTACATACCACAAACATGGCCAGAAATGGCCCCTAGTAAGGCCTTTACTTTTTGTCCTCTGCATTTGTGCAGAGTTTGGCATCTTGAGGAAATGCTTAGTGACAGTGAATGGCTCTTTATGTTCTATGGTAAAACCTGGTAAATGTTTGCCATCACCTGCACTAGTCTGGTTATCTCTGTGCTACGCTACTTAAATTTACTATGCTAGATGAATATAGCGTTAAACTAGAGTAAAGGTAGCACCTTGAAACATTTACTCCAAATGTAACTAAATGCACATTTCTATGTGCAGTGTTGTCATAAATCACTTGACTGACCATTTTTTACAATAAGTTCAAGGGTTCAATTCCAGATGCATCTTTCATTTTGTCTTAGTGGGAAGATATATGTGTATCATATTTTAATCAACCACATATTAACATTTGTAAAAGTTATGATTTCTCATGGAGATATATTGATTACTGCCCAAAAATGAGTATCTGAAGTGACATCCAACCCCACTGCAGACACATATTTAGCTATCCTTGTTCTTCTTGTCATAGGCCTGTTGTCCCTCTTCTAATCCTTCTGTACCCCTGAGTTACTTCCTTCATTCTGCACAACATGTAATGTTAATAATGACAACAGACTAAAAACATGACTATTAATGTGCCATTAAAAAAAACACTGCTAGGTGTATGTTGATCTGTTCTTGTATTCATCCCATCACTCCAACTGCTCTATTAGGTTGATGGATGGTGTCTACAGACTGACTTGACTGTACTGCTAGATAATACTAACATTTTACCTTAATTCAATAGTTTATCAGTGCTCATATACTGTGGAATGTTTTAAAATCATCTGTAGGATTCTGTTTGTGACATGTTCAGGTGGTGATGGATGAAATCTTCATCTACTGTGATGTGCAAACTGCCCTTACTGTGACAAAGCATACTGCACACACTTTTCAGGGTATATTATCAGACACAAATAGCATACCTGCTAAGTCATAAATAATAATTTGAATACATGTACTATCTCTTGTCATTTCTAGAAAGCTGTACACACAATTAAATTGTGATTTGTAGTGAGGTCTGCAAAACAACTAATAGCTGAACAACTGTACAGATGTTAACATTAATGATAAAAATGGTGAAAGGCACGTACTTTACTGTAGTTATTGTTTGTCACATTTGCAGTAATTATCACATTTGTTTAGGTAAAACCATCCTGACACCATCTGTAAAAAATAACCTGCATTTGAGCCTTATGTTATCTGTGCTCTGAACATGAGCTTACTGCTCTTACACCTTTTGCCAAACAATGTAAACATTTAAATTTGTTTACAAAACAAAACTCAAAACCACTTGATAAAGGCTGGAGTAATACAAAATAAAATACTCTAAGAAAATAAATAAAACTCTGATCAACATGTCTGAAAATGAGCTATAAACCTTAATAAAACAGAAAGCCTAAAATAAAAGGTAAGTGCTTTCAGAGATACTCAATCTGCTTCTTCAGACCATATAAAGACTAGTAAAGGAAGAGCAATTTAAAAATCTAACAAGGTCCAATCATTGAAACACATGCAGTCAGCTGACTCATGAATGAATCAACCAATCAAGTGTTTACTATGAGCCAAGCCCCCAAAAGTGCATTTTAATGACATTGGGGGATGGGATTTTTACCTCTGGCTTCAATGAAACCATCCCATTCAATCCTGGTGGAACGTGTACTTGTAAAAGTAGTATCCAACATAGCTTACGGCATTCTGTTACATTATTCTGATCTTCACCCTGCACATTCAGTGAAGTCAGCTCCAGCACAAAAAAATGAAAGAGTGATCACTATCTCATTCTAATACATGCTTGGCCGGGGCATTAGATACTTTGTTTTTATTTATATCATTTATATGCTCCATGACCCTCTCTTTTAGTGTGCGATTAATTTTTCCAACATAGAAGGCTCTACAGACAGTACAGTCTGCATAATAAACCAGATCTTTACTCTTACAGTCAGCATAAACATCTGTCTCTATTATAAAACAAGTACCGGGTTACAGAAATTAAATGTTTGTTAAAATATATTTGCATGCTCTACAAGTGCAGCATTTAAAAGTCCCTTTTCGATTAGAGTGAACTGTAGTCTCTGTTGAGTTATTTCAGTAGCATAATTGCCATTTAAGGTAAAGGTTATTCCTAAAACTAAACCTAGGAGAATCATCAATAACCTTTCTGATGTCAGGGGCAGCTTGTAAAATAGACCAATTCTTTTTAAAAATGTTACATGCTATGTTCACATCACTCAAATAGGTGAGACAAACCATATTCTTAAGATGTGTACCAGCAGAAGTAGCTTCTACAATATTATCATTCCTGAAGCTCTTAGAAAAGTATGGTCTTCCACCACTACTCCTCATATGAAGTACTTAATTCATGCAACATTCAATCTCATGTAATTTATATCCTCAAGCTAAAAATTCATTCTTTAGAAGTCCAAAAGCTGGAACCAGGTCATCGTCATTGTTGTGTAGCCTCATTATCTGCAGGAATTGTCTCTTCATAACATTTCTAGTAACATGACCAGGATGCATGCTTGTTCTGTGTAACAGGGTATTCCTCTTACAAGGTTTCCTGCAGAGATGAGTGTGGCAATGTCCCAGTGATCCCTTGTCAACTGTAACATAGAGGAAGTATATACTTCCATGAGAAAAGCAACAACTAAACTTCAAAAAATCAGTTGTCGTGTAAAATATCAATAAAATTATTCAAGCTCTGTTCTGTTTCTTTCCATATAAGAAATATATCATCCACAAATCACCTGTAGAGCAGGATATTCCCCACAAAAATATTATGTAATACATACTCCTGTTCCCAGCATGCAAGAACCAAGTTAGCATAAGTGTTGGCACATGCCATGCCCATTGCAACTCCTGTCTGCTGAATATAAAAGTCATTGTTGAAAACAAAGATATTGTTTTCGAATATAAGTTCAATTAATTCATATAGCAAATTAACCTTATTCACTGGCCAGTCAGTATTGTTACCAAGGAATAGCCTCACACAATCAATACCCCAATTATTGGGTATCACTGTAAACAGTGAAGCTACTTCTAGTGTGACAAAAGCATAGTCATAATTCCCATCATGTTGATCAAACCAAGAAAAAAGCTCCTCTAAGAAAGACTTAGTATATTTAACTACTGTCACTACCTTATTGAGTGCAAGTCTAAGAGTCATCTCTATGAATATTGATAGTGATTCTGTGACCCAGCCATGGCTGGATACAATAGGACACATAGGTGGTCACACAGGGTCCTTAGGTACCTTAGGTAAGCCATGAAGTATTGGAATGATGAGATGTTCAGTACAAAAATATTCATGTAGTTCCTCACTAATCTGCCCAGTCATAAGTAGGTCGTAGACTAACCGAGCACCTTCACCCCAATTACACATCCCTTTATTGAAGTTTTTGTGGGCATTTGTGAAGAAGAGATACGTTCTTCCTTGACAACTAAACATAAATGTTCCTTTTATAATTTAACACCTCAACAAGTTACAGCAATAGAAGAGTTAAGATCTGCCCCCCCCCCACCTTGAGATACGACCAACAGATAAAGGTGGAGGAATAGTAATTATGGATAAGCAATTTTACTATGAACAGATGTATTCCATGTTGAATGATGTCAAGACTTATAAGAACATCACTGGACATTTAGTTAAAGCCACTATTGATAAAGTACATGTGTTAGTCTACGACCTACTTATGTGAAAGTGTTTACCTTCTGTTTTACATTTTCTCTTTTATTAAATTTATATTTCATTCATTTTCTTCCACAATTTGTTTTGCAGATGTTGATTTTCATCACTATATACACGTATCCCATAAGTGTTGGGTATTAGAGAATATTAAATTAACCATTCTAATTTATCAAGCATAGAAATTAACTTGATATGTATTTTTTTAAGTTTGGTATTATAACATTTTTTTGTATTTAACATTTATTACAAAAATATGAGTATATAAGTATCAATGGGGACTATGTTTAACCCAGTTTTTGTAAACCTAGCTTTAGCTAACTAGGAACAGCAATTTTTGAACAAAACAGAAGGGGTTAAACAGGTGCTATTCTATGTCCATTATATTCATGATTGTTTTTAAATCTAGAGAGGAGATGAGTTGGGTTGTCCAAATTAGTTGAATGACATAAACCTGTCTACAGACTTTTTGAGGTTTACTATTTACAGTAATCCAGACAATATATTGTTTTTGTATATTAGTCTATAAGTGGACCCCACATAAAAAAGTTTCAGATCAAATACCTTAAGAAAAGAAATGTACACTGTCAGTTACATGCTACTAGTCAGCACTCTGTTACTACTAAATATAACATTGATAAGGTACAAATCATGATATTGTTGTTAACTAGTTTTATTCAAAGTTTTTAAATGGTATGGAAAATTGATGAAAAGTATATTTATATAAAAGGGTGTATAAATCAGACTTTATTAGAAATATTTGCCAAGAAATATTATATTATATGAACTCTCTATGTAAATCTAATCTGGTTTATTTGAGATATGTAAAATTTCATATGACAATAAGGAAACTTTGGACAATTCTAATTTGAGTATGTGTATAACACACAGTGTCAATGGTGCGTCTATAAAGAATGCTATTTCTATTTGGCAAGGTATTTTAGGTAATTAAGACTTAGTTGACATCTTGGGCATTACACTTCATTTTGTTGTTAAGAAAGACAGTAATTAAAAGTATCTTTTTTTTTTTTTATAGGTTCATAGGTATCATCCTTGGTGAAGGTAGAATACTGCTCAGAGCAAGAAACATACCTGTCTGTGACAAATATTCAGAGAGATCCATAGTGGTTCATTTCATATAACCCACAGAGAAATGTCATTTGCACCCACATGGACTATGATAGAATCATATTTGTACTGTGATGCAGTGACATGAGTGTGGGCATGATATTGCAGATTCTGTCTCAAAATAAACTTCTGACTGTTATCTTCTCCTTGTCCAGCCTGGGGATTGGGGCATCTGTGTGTTGTACAATTGAATCCCCTATGACAAGAGTCCTAGGCAAAGCATTTGCTTGCCTTATAGACTTTGATCTTGGGGGATCATTGGGCATAGATGTTAAGGGAGCAATTTGAGTTGGTTGTCCTACAAGCCCAAAGGTTGGACAAATGTGAAGCCTGCAAGCAATGTTGATTTATGTTAATAGGAACATATATAACAGTCTTGAATTACAGTAAGGATCTTTTAAAGATTTTTTTAATTGTAACAGTATTTTTTTAGTATACATTGCTTCTTGTACTAAATAGTCATGCTTTAATGTAGGCAAAACAAAGAGACCACTAAACAAGGGAATATACGGACACAACTATAATATTAAACTAAGGATTGCACAAATGTTTTCTATAGACATACTGCTATGTGTGAGGTATATAAAAAGCTTATTTTTGGAATGTATACAGCTTGACGTTGGGGTAACTGTAAGGAATTACTGGAAGAAAATAAATTGCATGGGCAATTAGAACCAAATGCTAATACATATCTATGTCTAAATGACCAGTTAAGTATTAAACATGTTTCAAAGTTGCATCCTTTAAGATGAAAGTGAACAGAGTATTTAAACATTTAAAATTTCATGGTTTATACTATAATATTTAAATGCTTTCACATGATTTTTGATTTCACTCATTAGTCACATTACTGATAAGTATTTACCAATGAGAGTGTGAGTGTAAGAGTGTTTATTCTGAATAAATCAGAGTATATTGTTGAAGTGCTTAGAAGCACTTAAAACATTTAGAATTACATTCCTTTGGCTCCTTGTTTATTTTTAATTTTTTATGCTATCCTTCTTTGTCATTAAATAGACATCTAAAAAGTTTATATGCAGAGTAAAGCCTAAAGCAGCTAGTTTGCACATCAAACAGTACTACTATATTATAGTACTATCTAACATCTGTCTTCAACCCTAGAAACCACCCAGGAGACCTCTGTAAAACACTCTGTTAAACCATAATAGACTACCCTCACACAGGTCAGGGTGACATGGATTGCAATTTACAAATGTCTCTGTGGGCATCTTGCTAGATATGGGTGTCCTGAGACAACACAACAATTGCTTCATGTTGTCAAATAATCATTTAATCCTCAAATAAAACCAATACAATATGTGAGAGATGTACACACACAACGAAGACAAAAATCTCACTTACAAACAAGGTTGTCAAAAACCCACACACATTACATACCTCACACATACCACTCACCACACACATAGACCATCTTATGCTAAGTCACTTAAAAGAAACCTTCCCAAGCATCAAAGACCTTCTAAGCCTACAAATAGTAGTGCCTATATTCAATAATCTCTACACCACATACCAAAAACAACAACAAACACTGCACATAAGCCTATGCCCAATGATCCTCCAAGATCAAAGTCTATAAGGCAAGCAAATGCTTTGCCTAGGACTCTTGTCATAGGGGATTCCATTGTACAACACACAGATGCCCCAATCCCCAGGCTGGACAAGGAGAAGATAACAGTTAGAAGTTTATTTTGAGACAGAACCTGCAATATCATGCCCACACTCATGTCACTGCATCACAGTGTAAATATGATTCTATCATAGTCCATGTGGGTGCAAATGACATACCTCTGTGGACTATATGAAATGAACCACTATGGATCTCTCTGAATATGTGTCCCAGACAGGTATGTTTCTTGCTCTGAGCAGTATTCTACCTTCACCAGGGATGATACCACAGTATGAACAAAAAATTACTGATTTTAACAGTTTGCTTAGTTTCTGGTGTCATTCTAGGGGGATTCAATATCTATCAGCATGTGAGGACATGTTTAACAGACCACATTTCTTTGCCAAGAATGGTCTGCAATTGCCCCCCCCCCGGACTGCCAAGAATGGTCTGCAATTGCCCCCCCTGGACTTTTTGATATTGATTAAAACATTATCCACCCCATTAGAACCTTTTTTTGGGATTTGCAAAATGACAAACCTTACAATACTGGAAAAAAAAACTCAAAGGAACCTTAAGGTGTTACTGCTCAATGCTAGGAGCCTCAACAGGAAACTTCACAGCCTACAAGCTCTCTTCACTCTGGAGAATAAATATATATATATATCTGAGCTGTTACTGAGGCTTGGTTTAAAGTCTCAGAAGGTATTCCAGTAGTGGAATGCTATAGTGTATTCCACTCATTTAGAGCAACAGTAGTGCAGACAGTGTCTTGATCTGCACATATTAAAATATACCCTCAGCTTGGTTAAACAAGATGTTGCCCTAGTGCTCATCCATGTTCAAGTCACCATAGATAAAGTCCCTTACAATATCCTTTTTAGCTATAGTTACCATCTATGGCCCAGCAATATCATAGCTCATACCTGCTGGAATCACTTGCCATTCAACCAACTACCCTATTGGGGGGGGGGGGGGGGGTACTTTTACTACTTCCTCTGTAGATGGGTAGACATACACTGCCTCAAACTCACAGCATACTGTTTCCTGGACTTCATTAACACAAATACCCTGGATAAGATAGTGCCCGCTCTAACCAGAGGTTCAAACATACTGTACCTAGTACTCACCAACATGGAGGCGTGCTGCACCCTGTTACATCACTGATCTGTCTCCTTCAAAATAAAAATAAAGTAGGAAAACCTAACTACTCATAAATGTGTAATATTTAGAAATTATTTCAAAGCAAACTGCATCCTATGGAGTGATATTTTGTTAAAATTCAAGGCCCCCCTAACTCCAAGATCACAGCAACATAAACAGAATTGTTTACAGACACCCTGTACAAATGTGAATATATGCACAGAGGCTGATATGCTTGCCATAAGTAAATTCATAACAAACACTGAAAACAAACGACACTAGTGAAATCCCAGTCTTAATAGGATATATACGAAAAAGAAAAAAGTCATAGCCAAGATCAGAAACAGCTACTCTCATAAAGACAAGAGCTCACAAATTAAACAAAACAAGAAGCAAAGAAGATTAATTAAATCCAACATGGCCAACTACAAGATCAGGATAGCCTCTCAAGCTAAGGACAACCACAAGGCCTTCTTCAGCTATGTCTGAAACTTTAAAGGTAACACACAGCAGTACGCTGAGTTGGTGGTAAATGACACCACTTTCACTGAGCAGAGAGAGACTTAGCAAATCGAATGGCTGAAAAATTTAGCTCAAACTTCATCCCCCACTCTTTCCCCTGCTACTTCCTGTAAATTTCCTTCTAGCATATCCTCCCCCCAGCTATCAGCAAGAAGCTGGTCTTGGCAGCAGTACCAAGGTCAAAAACACTGCTGCAATGGGCCCCAACAATATTCTGGGCTGCTTCCTAAATAGTTTAAAACATCACTTTTCAGGACCATTTGAGGCACTTTTCAACTGCAACCTCAAAACAGGTTACATATGAAGTGAACGGAGAACTGCGACAGTCATCCTTCTTCACAAGGGTGGTCCATCAGCTGACCTCAGAAACTACAGACCCATCAGTCTGATAGGTCTAATATGCAAAACCATAGAATGAGTTACTGTGGAAATGATCAATAAGAGCATTAGTAGCTTACAAATACTGGACTCATCACAATAAACTTCTTTGAGAGGTTCACCAAGACAATGGATGAGGGGAAGATAGTACATACCACCAATCTTTTTTTTTTCTCAAAAATGTTTTTATTTTTTAAATACAGTTAACTAAATTCCATAGTATTTGTATATAACATCTTAAATAACTATGTACACTATTTACATCAGCCTGACACTATAACAGAGCTCAATATATACAATTACTTTATAGGTATAACAATCCAGTTATCAAAGTGTATCTGTTCAGTTCATAGGTTCATAGGTTCATAGGTTCATACTAGGCTATCTGCCCAAGGGCATTTATAAGCCTAGCCCATAGTTATGTGGCTTTCGCCACCCCTTTAGTTTGAATAAAAACTATGCCTATCATTTTGCTGTGCCTCTGTCAAGCAGTGACACTGAAGTAATCCCTGGGGTATATCTGCGTCAGTTATTGTAAAGTGTCAATCAATGATAAGACTTTTTTTCCATGGATTGTTAATAAATGGCCTAGGATGAATCCTTAATTCTTTAATTTTAATTTCCAGCAATGCTGTGGTCTTCAGTAGGCTGGAGAAGTCTCCCAAAGTTGGTATTGTGTTTGTATTCCATCTTCTTCTTATACACTTCCTTGAGATTGCATATATTGTCCATACTAGATACATATTTGATTCATTCAAATGAAGACCTTCGTACACTTTTAATAATACTAGAGCTTTAGATAAGTTAAACGATTCATTAAATAAAGCTTGTAAAAAGTTTTTAATACCATTCCAAAATGGCTTAATTTTAACACAGTCGAAAAAATGTGATTCCAATCTGCATTGTGTATTTGCTCATACCTCCAACATATTCCCTTTGTGGAAGAATGAATTTTAGTAATTCTATCTGGAGTTAAGAATGCTCTGTGAAAGCATTTCCAATTAAAAACTTTCCAGTATTGTGTAAAGGATGTATGTTTTACTATTTTATTTAATTTCTTCAGTTAGCTGTAATGAGTGTCCTTTTGTTATATAATTCCAATATGAGGATGTGGATGTTGTTTTATAATTTATCAATATCTTGTAAAATATCGAAATACTATTTCCCATGTCATAATCATTATATATGATTTCATATAGGTATTTCATACATTTAGGTATTTCTTTAAATGAAGAATTACTAATTATTCTGTATACATCTTGTGAATACATCAGAATGCTTTGCATAATTAACCAATCTTGTTGTGGAATTTTGTATGTTGTTTCTATTGTTTGCATACCCAGAACTTTTAGTTCTTTGATACATTGAAGGCAACAAACAAATCCTTTCTGTTCCCAGGAATTAATTATTTTTCTATATATTTTATGTCGATAGCTCTTTGTAACTATGAATTCATAATAATTTTTCTATATATTTTATGTCGATAGCTCTTTGTAACTATGAATGGTGTTAAAAGATCAAACCAGATTTTTAAATCTATATTTGCATTAATAATTTTCTTAAATGTGTCAATGTAATTAATCATATGAGTTTTACTGGGTTTAGTTATATTATATTGCATACTGATACATAATATGTGCCATGGTGAATTATTTTTATCTGTTATTTGAAATGTTTTGCGTAAATCAAATTAATTTATTGATATTACAGTTAGTAATTCTTTCCAATTTGCAGAATAATTTGGACTTATCCAGTCTGAGATTGTTTTAGATATTGATGCTTTTATATATGTTTCTATATCAGGAAAGTTTAATCCTCTCTGTTTTCATGGTCTGATATGATGTGTTAAAGCTATTCTGTTTCTTTTGGGAAACCATAAAAATTTTATTAGACATGAGTTTATTTCTTTGAGTATAATCCTTTCTGGTAACACTTGTATTGCCAAAGCTATATATATAGAATCTTGGGTAGTAAAACCATTTTTATTAACTGTAGTCTACCTTCAAATGCTAATATTATTTTGTTCCACTTTTCCAGAGATATTTTAATTGTATTGATGATATTATTGTAGTTTTTTGAGACTAATTCATTATTATCCTTATGTAACTCAATTCCTAGATATTTTAAGGTAGATTCTTGTTTCCCTATAATGTGATTCCCCTTTGTCTGCAATTCTTTTTTTTTTTAATTTAAAAATAAAAAAAATGATTTTGATTTATTGAAATGTCATCCTGAAGTCCTGTAAAATTTGTCAGTTAAAATATCTAATTCTTCTAATGTCTCTTTTGTATTGGATAATGTTAATATCATGTCATCAGCAAAGAGCATTACTTTAGAATTGTATTGTTCATAAATATCTACTCCTTTGGTTTTTGTTTTGTTACGTATTGAATCTGCCAATATTTCAATAGCAAAAGCAAAAGGAATCGGTGACATGGGACATCCTTCTTTACTACCATTTGTTATATGTATAG
Source organism: Protopterus annectens (assembly GCF_019279795.1). NCBI lineage: Eukaryota > Metazoa > Chordata > Ceratodontiformes > Protopteridae > Protopterus > Protopterus annectens. Next base: position 385,795,892 of record NC_056727.1, on the reverse strand, counting down.
ATTCAGAGCTGAAAGGATCTAGCTTAACATACGCTAAATTATTTGTTTATATATTCTTTAGTAGATGAGCAAAGGAAGGGAGAAATTCAAATAACACCAGCATTTTGAATAAATAGTCCCAATTTATGGAATCAAAGGCTTTCTCTATATCTAAGCCAATTATGAGTGTTTATTTTCTTTAACATAATCTATAAGAGAAATTATCCTTTTAATATTGTCATGTGCATGTCTATGATATATAAATCCAATTTGATAATTATTTATTGTTTTGGATAGTGGTATTTTCATTCTGTTAGTTAATATTGTCATAAATATCTTGTAGTCATTATTTAATAATGATATAGGTCTATATGAGGTATAGAGGTTTGGGGATTTGTTTTCCTTTAAGGTTGGTGTGATTAAGGAATATCTCCAAGAAGGTGGTACTAAAGCTTGTGACTGAATTTCCAATAATGTTTTATGGAAGAGGATAGTATCTTTGAAGGAAAAAGTTTATATATATCCATAATTATGCCATCTATAGCTGGAGCTTTATTATTTTTACCCTCTTTTATTGTATCTATAATTTCTTTGTAGGATATGGGTGTTTGCAGATCTAGTTTTAATTTTTCTGGTATTTTTTGTATATTAGAATATTTTTCATCTAGATTTAATTGATTGATATGTGTATTTTTTTTTTGGAAATGTTCCATATCGTGGTTTATATAGGCATCAAGAATGTCACCTATATTAGAAACATTGTCCCCTTTCTTTTCATGGAAGATTCTTTTAATGTTATTAGCTTTTGATTGTATTTTGATTCTTGTGGATAAATTATGTAGATATTTGGGAGAAGTGGTCAAGGTATTAATTTTTAGTTTTTCTAAAGTTAAACTAGTTTTATGTGTTAGAATTTCATTGTATACATTGTTTAATACTTCTACTTTCATTTTCATCTCCAAATGATTTTGATTGTTTTCAGCTTTTACTGACAAAAAATTCGATTGTAGATCTAATAATTCAGAATCCCATTCTCTATTTTTTATACCAAGTTAGGGGGTTATCATATATGTAAGCTTTTAATGAGTCCATATCATTATTTTATTTATCTCTGTGGTGTAATTGATAGCTAAGAAGAACTGTAATATAGATAATAACCACGGTTTGAACTCTTTAATTTTAGTTATATATGCTGGAATTCTGGAGTTAAAGATTAATGGTTTGTACCCATTTTAATGTTTTAGTATCAATGAATTGTGGTCTGAAAAGGGGCAGGGAGTGATTGAGAAATTAATGATTTTAGACCGGATCGGTCAAGGCCCGGGTTAACAACGACTGCCTCCAGTACTGTTAGCCAACAGGGTGCTGATAGAAATTGGGCTACTGTTTGGCTGAAGGAGGAGAGGAGGTGGAAGGCATGGCCGAAGGCAGAAAGAGAAGAGAAAGGCTAGAACTGTGGTAGTGAGGGTCAGAACTTTGAATGTTGGCAGTATGACTGGTAGAGGGAGAGAGTTAGGGTTGCCACCTTTTAACAAGGGCAAAGTGGGGCATAGGGGTGTGGTCAATAGGATAGGGGGTGTGGCCAACATGACACTGGCCAGACCCCCACCCCAACATCACCAGAGTTGTTAAAGGAGATGCAGTATTAGTTATGGATACAGCATTGTGACATTATAGCATACTGAAAACTCAAACCATTTAAATGAAGTGAACTATTACTGCAAACACACACATTAATCAGTTACCACCGAACATGCCCACCTCACCCCACCCCTCAAGAAAAAAAAAGTTAACCACATTCACTGAACCAAAAAACACTGAAATGAATGAGAATGCACAGTGGATACCATAGACCTGATTTAGCTTTTGACTACAGCAGTTAAAAGAAATGTATGGCACTAATTTACACAGCACAATGATCTATTAATGAACATGCCCAACAGCAGCCCTGGTCCTAATCGGATTATAATGAAAACAGTACATAAGTTTATTGAAGACATCACTAAAACACAAAATACAAACTTTGCTACTTATAAAAGCAAACTACCCTGTAGCAACAATATGGTTTAACACAATCTCAAATACATTGCATTAACTTCTGAGCATCCATCCACAAAAAAAATAAACAGGAAAAAAGTCTGTAAACATTTTAACTTTTAAAAATACTTTTTACAAGAGAAGTAATATAAACTACAATGTACAGCAGACCCCATGGGCACCTTTTACCTCAAAACATGGCAATTAAGAGTAATTTACCCAGCACAGCAATGCAATAAACAGGCCCAAGAAAAAGCAGCACACCCATATTGACATTACAAGCAAAGCAGTACATTTTAACCTTATTAAAATGCATAATAAATTAAATGCACACATTTACAAGTATAAATGAAAACAATCTTGAAACAGCTTCGGCAAACTGGCAACATGTACCTACTAGAATAATAAATGAATTACATTAACTGTTAACATTCCTCCTCAAAAGGTAGACTTGTACCACATACACATTGACTTGCAGGAACTAACAGGAAAAATTACCCAAACAGTATATCCTAACTTCCTGAAAACAGCATTAAATTGCACACATTTCCATACAAAAAAGTGCAAACTATGCTCGAACATTTTCTATCTGCAAACAGACAATACCCAGAAAAAGCTACGACAATAGAAATACATCACACTAAATTTATATTTCACTGCCCCCCACTAGAATTAAACAACTTCTATACACAGTTCAGCCTTTTAAAAGTAATGCTTCCGAATCATACCCCCAAGAATAATAACAATTACATATACATTCAGGTTTTATACCTTTAAAAACTACTACTCAAAAATATCAAAATAACCACTGCACAGATTTAAATACTGTGTACTGCACCCCCATCTACCTCTAACCAGTAAAGAAATTAAATCACAATGTATTCCCATTTTAAACTACTACTCAAAAATCTCAAAATAACCACTGCACAGATTTAAATACTGCATACTACATCCCCATCTACCTCTAAACATTAAAAATTTAAATAAAGCACAATATTCCCATTTTAAATAACTAAAGCCACAAAATGCCATTATGTACTTACCACTATCACAGTTATTGCTGGGCTAGCTTGCTTCCTTCCTGCTGGAATGGTTAGTTGGATGCTCAAGTGGTGGCTGGGCTGGCTGGCAGGCTCTCTTGCAGGCTAGCAGGCTCCCTTGCAGGCTGGCTGGCTGGCTTCTTTGCTGGCTGGCTGGCTTCTTTGCTGGCTGGCTGGCTGGCTTATTTGCTTGCTGGGCTTGCTGGGCTGGCTGGGCTGGCTTCAGAAATAGAAATCTCAGCTCTTTTTCATTTGGAGCTGTAGAGCTTAGTGCTCTACAGCTGCGACCTTTATTGGGTTCTTCTTAGTAAGTCCCCGCCCACTCCAATCCCTGCAGCCAATTACTGTGTTGCATTACCAACCGGACCTAGCAGGGAATCCCTCTAACTGCAGGTCCGGGTCGTGAAACAGAAGTATTTTCGGCTTTTCCACGGCAATTGAATTTGCATTCATAAAAAGGGGAAAAATGGGACTTTTAAAGTCCCATGCTTGGTGACTGCGGGAAGCAGGATGAGAGGGCTCAACCCGTGAGTGTCCCACTGACAACGGGATGGGTGGCAACCGTAGAGAGAGCTAGCCGATATGATAGACAGAAGGAAGGTTGGTATATTGTGTGCAAGAGACCAGATGGAAGGAGAATAAGGCTAGGTGTATCGGAGGTGGGTTCAAATTGTTTTATCATGGTGTGGATGGGAGGAGAAATGGTGCAGAAGTTGGTATATTGGTATATGTGTAATATTTCATTTTCATACATTTTGTGTTTAAGTAGGTATACCTTTTAGGTTCACTATTGTAGCAATAAGAACATTTTAATTTAGTTTAATTGATTGATATTAATTAGTTAAATTGAGGAATTGATTGAACAATTGTTTTTTGGTTGTTCATTTATTATTTATATGGAAACTGGTATTGTGTTTGAATTATGTTCTGAAGAAGTCTCACGATGAAAGCGGAAATAAAACTTTTGTGTATCCTAGCATTGTGTTTATTAGTCGCTTGCCTTTATTGACCATCCCTTGGATATTTTGGTTCATTGTTTTGTGGTCCATCCAAGTCATGCTTTGCTTTTTTATTTTGTTTCGGTTTGTGGTGTTTTGGATGGCTGAGGCAGCGTTGGATCCTTTCATGGAATTGTCATTACATCCTACCCCTTCGGAGAGGGGAGAGGGGTTTTTACATGTTTTATTGACCACGATGAAAGATATTCAGAGATCTTTGCAGACTTTGGTTCTCAAACAACATGACACTTTTATTAATACCAATAATTCCACTCCAGGTTCCACCAGTTCTGATGACGACCAGAGGACCATTGTAGAAGTGGAAGTGGAACATCCTAGAAATGTAACTCACAACAATGGTAATGGTGAGAGGGGACAGGGTGTCTCTTTTCACAATATTCGATCGATTTTGGACACTAAGTATGACTCTTTCGGAAAAGCAGATTATAGGGTCACTACAGCTAAGACCAAAGACTTTAATTCAAAATGTGAGTTATTAGGTACATTTTTGAAGAAATACAATTCAATGGACTTAGAGGACTGATACTTTGAAAGATGTATAGAATTACAAATTGTGCCTAAGGGTTTAAGGTTTTTTAAGTGCCCTAATGGCATTGACAATAATGATTCATTTTTCACAACCTTAACTGCCTTCTTTAATAATGCCAGTATTGAGTTATTGAAATTACTTAGTGAAAACAACATCAAAAAGATGGCAGTATTGAAGGATGACATACTTAAGGTTGATGCTGAAGTGAATGCTCTTTTGGTGGATTTTGGTGACAGTTCTAACTATAAGAGGGTTTTTAAGGAGACCGGGCAGCATGTTAATGAAGTAATTGTTCGTAAACATAACAACCTGCTACGGGATGTAGCAGTGTATGAGAATAATACTGCTTATGTCCACTTTGATCCCATCTTTATACGTAAAGACAATAAGGATAAAGAGGGGATTTCTAAGGGTAGGTTTAGCCAAAATAAGCAGTTTCAACAAGGTTATAAATCTTTTAGTCATAATAAAACATCTTGGAGTGTGTCAGGCTCTTTAAAAACTTTTTTTTTCAGAGTCTAGAGAAGACTCAAGTTCCGGTGACATGCAGGAAACAGCTCCTAAAGTAACGGAGGAAGATGTGAGTAATCTCGTGAATGAACAAAAATTGGACAATGGTGCTCAAATGAAATCTTTTTTAAAAAAGGATTCACAGGGGTTAAAAGCAAGGACTTTAAGAACCAGAGCTTTGACAACTTCAAATACATCGACGGACGATGAATAGTGAGTGGACATGACTGTTTTAGTGTTATAAACTTGTCCAATGTTGAATTAACGGACATGCAAATATTGAGGTATGGTCTCAATTTTATACCAACCAAAAGGGCTGATTATAGCAAAACTGTTATAGACATTAAAAATATATATACGTAATTTGAACCTTCAGTTTCTTATGCACAATGTGAAAAAAACAGTTAATATGTATGTAAAACCCTCTTCGGTTACTCTGATTTTAAACAACACAGTTAGTGTATATGAGGAGGTCTTTTTAAAAGAGGTTTTTACTTTATTAAATAAAAGGAATACAAAGTGGTTTGACAATTTAACTTATAAAGAACAAGAGGCCCTTCATGAGCTTAGGAGTAAGAGACAACTTAGGTTCATGAAGAGTGACAAGTGTGGGAATATTGTCGTTATGTCTGTTGAACAATATAATGACAGTATTAATGTTTTGTTGAATAACAATGATGAATATGAAGTAATTGCTGATCGTTATATTTTTGAAAAAAAAACGGAGTATTCATTCTTTGTTGTACGATGCACTTATGAATGGTGAAATTGATTTGGAATTATATGATTTTTGTTTGATTGGAAAACCAAGAGTTGGTATTCTTTTTGGAATACCAAAAACACATAAAGATTTGGAAAAACCTCCCTTTAGACCGATAGTGTCTTCGCCACATTTGGTAACAGAAGGCATGGCATTAGTGATTGATGCTTTTCTAAATCCAGTCATGCAGAATTTAAAATCACATTTGAAAGATTATTGGGATTTTTTAATGAAGTTAAAAACATTTTTTTCTTAATTTTGTTTTGATAGTGCTAAATACATTATGTTCACTTTAGATGCAGTGTCATTATTTACTTGCATTCCCCACTATGAAGGTGTTGAAGCTGTTAAGGATTTTTTATCATTTCATTCTGGTATTGATATTTTCAAAGTTAATTTAGTCTGTAGATTTTTAGAGATAGTGCATAATAACAATTTCTTTCTGTTCAATAGTTCCTATTGTAGAAAAAAAGGGGGGTTGCAATGGGGTCATCAGCAGCCCCAGCTTATGCCAATATAGTGATGGCATGGTGATAGGTTAATATACTGGAAAAGTTAAAGAGTGAATATAACATTCTTTTTTACTTTAGTTTTTTGGATGATTTGGTGTTTATCATTGAAGGAAATAGTATCACTGTTGATGATTTTGTCAAGAACCTGAATTTGATTTCTGTTTTTTTGAAATTTGTGGTGGGGGATAAAGGTGAAAATTTAAATTTTTTTGGACATCTCACTAAGGTGGGATGAGCGAACAAAATCATTACATAGTAAGATTTTTCATAAAAAGACTTTCACGAATGGTTATTTGCACTTCAATAGTAATTATCCGATGCATGTTAAAAAGAATATACCTAAAGGGCAGTTGATAAGAGCATGTCGGATGACTACAGACTATAATGACTTCTTAAGAGAATTTGAATTTATTACTGGTATGTTTATTGCTAGGTGTTATAATAAGTCGTTTTTAGAAAACTTATGCCAAGAAATTTTCACTAAGCGAGATCACTTATATCCACCATTATTAGTGGGTTCAACAAAATTGGATTTTAATAACATCCATCGAAACAATATTTCCAAGCACAATGTTGCAAAGGGAGTTGCTTGTTCACTCGATATGACTGTGGACAATACAGGTATTAAGCATATACTAGAAAATAATTGGAAAATTATAGAAGGAAATAATGAATTATTAAAAGTTATGGGAGATAGACCTAAATTAGTTTTTATAAATAATTCTAATATTAAAAGTTTAGTATATAGAGGTCATGCCAAAGTTAGTAACCCTATACAGGTCACACATAGGAGGGGGATGCACAAATGTGAACATTGCAATTTTTGCAGATATATCTATGAAGGACCATACATTATGTGTGAACATTTAAATAGAACATTTGAAGTACCAAGTTATGTAAATTGTCAAACAAGAGGGGTAGTTTATATTAGTTTTTGTAGCGGATGTGGGGCTTTTTACATAGGGATGACTACCCGTACTTTAAAAGAAAGGATAAGGGAACATGTTTACAGTATTAAAATTAGAGATGATAAAAATGCTTTAAACACCCAGTTAATTGTAGTAAGAATTTGTCTTCACCATTTTAGAAGTAATTAATGGGGACCGGAGGGGGGGGGTTAAAAATCTAGAACAAAGAGAGGCTTTATGGCACATGAAACTTGGTGCAGACAAAAGACCAGGTTTGAATGAGGCCATTAATATTAAATGTTTTTTAAAATATAGAAAACTTGGTCTCAATAAAAACACTGGTCAGATTAATTAAATTTCATTGGTATATGTGTAATATTTCATTTTCATAGATTTTGTGTTTTAGTAAGTACACCTTTTAAGTTCACTATTTTAGCAATAAAAGCATTTTAATTTAGTTTAATTGAGTGATATTAATTAGTTAAATTAAGGAATTGATTGAATAATTGATTTTTGATTGTTCATTTATTATTTATATGGAAACTGGCATTGTGTTTGAATTATGTTCTGAAGAAGTCTTATGACGAAAGCGGAAATAAAATTTTGTGTAGGCTAGCATTGTGTTTATTAGTCACTTACCTTTATTGACCATCTCTTGGACATTTTGCTTCACTATTATATATGATATTCATTTGTTAAATTTGAGTCTGAACTCTGATAAATGGTATCGTGTTGAATTAATTAATTACTTAAATTATTATAAGTAAAATCAGTGAAAAATTGACACGATAAGTATACATTGAGTTCAAGTAGGGGAATAGAAACTTCTATGTTTGTATTATATGTTGCTTTGTTTGGCTTATATATAATGTAAATAGTAACCCATCTTGACCTACCTTTGTTTGTGAAGAAATATTGGAGTCTTTGAACATTCTGAATAAATCATTACTATTTCTCAGTTGTTTAGGAATCCCTCCTTTTTTTTAAATAAAAACAGATGGCAAGTGATGCACCATATCAGTTGATACTTTGAGTGATGTAGTTGTAAGAGTTATATTTTTGGGATAGCTATCTTGGAATCAGTTTTTTGTTTCTTCTTTCTAGCATCAGTCCAAGTATTTGTTTCTTTTATTCTTTTAAGAGTAGGGGCCATCCATTCAATTTCTTCTGGGCTAGGCACTATGTTGTTGTTTTTGATGAATATAGTAACTTCTTCTAAGTCGTTAAAGGTTCTCATTTCATTGGTAAAATGTATTTTTATCTTGGCTAGAAGGCCAGCTGTGCTTTAACGTTGTTTTGTTTCAACAGTTGTATTATTTGCCAGACTTTTTCCCTTGTTCTAGTAGTCTGGAAGAATAATCACTGTCAAATCTATCAAGCTTTGATTGCATTTTAAGGGTGATTTTCTCCAAGCAGATTTTAATATTAGTCAGTAGTAAATCCAAAGGCACACCATGGACTGGGATGTGTAGAAATCCTTTAATATTAAAACCAGGTCAGAACAGTAAGCGCTTTCATGTTGCACAGAACGCTTCTTCAGACTTAATAAAATTTTATACCAAACTTAGCATTTAAATAGCTGTTAATGAAACAAACTGACCAATGACAAGGCATATGAAAATACAGATAGAACAAAACCTATTAAAATAAAAGGTTCCTAGTTGTGCTGATATCCAGCACTTATCACAAATACCCCTGTACATATTCCATAGTATTGATGCATCATTATAAACAATGTGTATATACTTGGCACAAAACAATAAATATATAAAAAAAATATATAAAAAACTACAATACATGGATATCTAAAACCATTAAAAAATTATTATAGAAACTTCATATGTACATGGGTATATAAACTCAAAAGAGAAAACTTATCACTTTCATGTATGTATGTAACCTTGTACAGCTAATAAAAACTGGCTAAAGATATGTACATCTGAAAACAAACTAAAGAAATGCACTACATCTCATAAAGTAACATTCGCTTCTACAGACATACTCCTAACCATAAAGAATGTGTAAAAAAAAAAAAAAAAATATATATATATATATATATATATATATATATATATATATATATATATATATATATCCATATGGAACCATGTTCTTTACAATACATTATGGGCAAACAAGTAACATTTGATATATACAGAAATGTAATGTATATCTACCTAAAAGTACAATAGTCAAGATACGAAAGCACTAGATGCTAGTGTGGCAGTATGCTAGAGCTACTATAGAAGCAGTGGTACAAAAACAATACTGCAGCAACCTCTTCTAACCATGTGTATATATCCAAAAACAAAAGACATAGTCACTTAAAATGTAAACATAAGAGCTTTATGTATGCAGATAAAAGGACCATATATAAAACAACCATCACACTAAGACTTACTCAAGACCTTATTATATCCATTACATCTAAAAGCACAGAACCTATTCCTAGCTATAATGTGTAGAGACAATCTAGCGATTAAATGGTCTATCTTTCAAAATAGGTTTCAGACTCACTTTCTCATTCAGGCCATGCCCCTTGTCTGTCTGATATCTCAAGATCCATTTGTTCTCCTCCTTTTCCATGTAATTCTTAATGTTGCCTAGCCTAACAGTAGTTCTAATAAGTTATATGGCTAAGAAACTAAATCTATGAGACAAATCATGGCTTATAGTGTGTCTAGCTAAGGCATTTCGCTCATCTTCTCTGCGTATAGCGTACAGGTGCTCTCTAACTCTCTCCTTTAGAGTCCTGTTAGTCTTCCCTATATAGAAAGAGGTACATTTGGAACATTGAGCTAGATATACTAGATTCCTAGATTTTCAATCAGCGTAGTGTCTAAAAGTGTATCATTTCCCTGTATCCGGGTGCTTGAAAGTATTAGCATTTGCCATAAAGACACACTGATTACAGCTGTGGCAGGAAAAAGTTCCTTGCCTATCTGATTTCACTGTATTAGTTGTGCTTCTTTCATAGCAGAGCATTCTCTTAAGGGATTTGGTATTCCTATAAGAGTATCTGGGTTGTCCCCTACTATCTGTAAAACTGTTTCATCCACAGTCAAAATATTCCAATGCCTCTTAATTATCTCATTAATCCTCTTATTATTATTAGTATAGGGGATGGTAAGCCTATGGGTCTGTTTACCAGTATCACTTTTGTGCAGATGGTGTCTGCCCTGTTTGAAGAAAGGTTTACCGCTATCATTTCTACTTGCAGCTAAGGCATCTAATACCCCTGCACTTTCTCTGTCGTTATAATCTCTGGCTCTAAATTCATTTTTGAGGTTATCTATTGTCTTTACATAAGTTAAATCAAGGCTGGTCAGCCTAGATACCCTTAGTCTTTGGCCTTTCACTATATTGCGATATACATGAAGAGGATGCATGCTGTTTCTATGTAATAGTGTATTCTTTCTACAACTCTTCCTAAACAATTGTGTATGAATCTCATCTGTGCCTATAATTATGGAGACATCAAGGAAATCTATCTCTTTCTTGGACCAACTAGCTGTAAAGTTTAAAAACCTAATGGTACCATTTATATAGTCAACAAAATCCTTTAGTGTCTCAAGATTCCCTTTCCATACTATAAAGACATCATCAACGAAACATTTGTAATATCTGATGTTCTCACTGAACAAAATATAATTTATTACATATGTATGCTCCCAATAAGCCGTGACAGTATTTGTGTATGAATTAGTGCAGGGGGTCCCTATTGCCACGCCATTGGCTTATAAATAATATTTATTCCCACAAGTAAAAACATTACGATTAAATATTATTTCTGTAACACAATCATTCTAAGAACCTCTCCTCTGAGGATCCCTTTGCTTATCAAAAACAATCTCACATAATCAAGGCCTGTGTCATTTGGAATATTAGTAAATAAAGATGTAACATCTAACGTAACCAAATAATCAAAAATACTGCTGTCAGTGTTTACATAGCTAGTAAAAGTCTCGAGAAAATGTTGTGTATCTTTCATAATAGTCTCTGTATTGTCAGCTACCGGTCTCAAACATTTCTCCACATAAATAGACAAAGTCTCAGTCAACCAACCTCTACTACTCTCTATGGGCCTCATTGGTGGATTCATAATGTCCTTGTGTGCTTTGGGCAGTCCCCTAAAAGTAGGGATTGATGGTGTTTCTATCAAAAAATAGTTATAAAGCTCGTTGCTTATATTATTTGACATGAATAAGTCGTATAATCATCCATGTACATCCCTAATCAATTTATTTATCTGATTAGTGCTCAATTCATGGTATGTGCTAACATCACTAAGCATTTCATTTATTCTGGTTTCATAATATATTCTAATACAATTACAGCCCCACCTTTATCGGCCGGCCTAATAATTATATCTGGATTCAGTTGTAAGTTCTTTAAAGCTCCCAGTTCTCCACTAGTCATGTTAAAGAATTCACTTTTAACATTCACTCTGTTATTCTCAAAGGCTTTCAATAAATCTTTTTCAGAAGCCTTTACTAAGGCTTCCAACAATGGGTTAACTGGGGGTATATAGGTGGAAGGTTTCCTATATCTCTCCACAACATTATCGTCAGTATTACCAAACATGATTTTTAAATTAACATTCCTAACAAACACTTTTATATCTATTAGTAAGTCCAAAACATCAACCAAAGTCAAAGGAATAAATGAAAGTCCCTTACTGAGTAATGATTTTTCTGCTTCATTTAGAACATAATTAGAAATGTTTATAACTATGTCTGACTTACATGCTTCAGGACTTTCTTCTGAAATTCGAATTGTTCCTCCAATGATTTGCACTTCCTCGCTCTGCTCGACGGTGTCCATTGTGGCTTCTGCAGTGGTCGAATGGGTAAAGGGAAAGAATGCTGGCTGTTAGAGGTTGTAGGGATCAACATTCCCATCTCTTCACGCTGGTCCTTCTTCCTGACATCAGCGTTCATTCCTACAGGGGAAGGAGCAGCCGGAGAAGTAGAAGGGGACGCTGCTCATACTTACTGCTGGGTCACTTGGTTTCCTCATTCACTGTTCCCTGGACCGCCTCCTGGATCGTTGGTGTCGCTATAGTAGGTGGAACTTCCAAATGGTGTAACTGAGCTGCTGGTATAGGCTCTGATTGGCTGGAAGGTAAAATATCACCTCTGGTAGGTTCCCTAGGCCAAGAGAAGACATATATATATATGCTCCCAATAAGCCATGACAGTGTTTGCATATGAATTAGTGCAGGGCGTCCCCATTGCCACTCCATTGGCTTGCAAATAATATTTATTCCCACAAGTAAAAACATTACGATTAAGATAACATAATAATTCTAATGATCTCTACTCTAGGGATCCCTTTGCTTCTTGGTGAAAATCAATAGTGTCTCATTCTAACTTCTTCCTTTTGGCTTGAAGAAGTTTATTCTCCATAAACAAAATATTGGTATTAAGTTCTACATCAAAAGTATTCCAGGAGGCGGTCCAGGGAACAGTGAATGAGGAAACCAAGTGACCCAGCAGTAATGGAGAAGTATGAGCAGCTTCCCTACAACCTCTAACATCCAGCATTCTTTTTCTTTACTCATTTGACCACCGCAGAAGCTGCAATGGACACCGTCAAGCAGAGCAAGGAAGCGCAAATCATCGGAGGAACAATTCTAGTTTCAGAAGAAAGTCCTAAAGCATGTAAGTCGGACATAGTTATAAACATTTCTAATTATGTTCTAAATGAAGCAGAGAAATCATTACTCAATAAGGGACTTTCATTTATTCCTTCAACTTCGGCTGATGTTGTGGACTTACTAATAGATATAAAAATGTTTGTTAGGAATGTTAATTTAAAAATCATGTTTGGTAATAGTGACAATAATGTGATTGGATATAGGAAACCTTCCACCTATATACCCCTAGTTAACCTGCTGTTGGAAGCCTTTAAAAAGGCTTGTGAAAAAGATTTATTGAAAGCCTTTGAGAATAACAGAGTGCTGTGGTGGTACAGCGGTAGCATTGTTACCTCACAGCAAGAGATTCTCCCATTCGATTCTCAGCGTGGCGTGGGAGTGCCTTCTGTGTGGAGTCTGCATGTCCTCCCCACGGTTGGGTAGCATTCGAAAGACATGCTTCCGTAAATGAGCATGCCTTCATTGAAGGTTGTGCGTCGAGCTGGCACCTCATTTTGTAAAAATCTACTGCCAATCATTAGCGGGCCAGAGTTCCACTGTGGCGACCCCTTACCGGGAAAAAGTCAAAAGACAAACAACAACTTTGAGAATAACAGAGTGAATGTTAAAAGTGAATTCTTCAACATGACTAGTGGAGAACTGGGAACTTTAAAGAACTTATAACTGAATCCAGATATAATTATTAGGCCGGCCGATAAAGTTGGGGCCATAGTTGTATTAGATAGAATATATTATGAAACCAGAATAAATGAAATGCTTAGTGATGTTAGTACATACCATGAATTGAGCACTAATCAGTTAAATAAATTGATTAGGGATGTACATGCAGAATTATGCAACTTATTCATGTCAAATATTATAAGCAATGAGCTTTATAACTATTTTTTGATAGAAACACCATCAATCCCTACTTTTAGGGGACTGCCCAAAGTACACAAGGACATTATGAATCTACCAATAAGGCCCATAGTGAATAGTAGAGGTTGGTTGACTGAGACATTGTCTATTTATGTGGAGAAATGTTTGAGACCAGTAGTTTACAATACAGAGACTATTATAAATGATACACAACATTTTCTCGAGACTTTTTCTAGCTATGTAAACACTGACAGCAGTATTTTTGATTGTGATTTGGTTACGTTAGATGTTACATCTTTATTTACTAATATTCCAAATTACACAGGCCTTGATTATGTGAGACTGTTATTGATAAGCAAAGGGATCCCTAGAGGAGAAATTATTAGAATTATTATGTTACTGGAAATAATACTGTTAAAAGAAAAACACTTATTTCTCTAACATTCGCCAGAAGAAACACAGCGATTTCGATAAGCAAATAAAAGCTTTATTTACATGCATGGAGACCTGCCACATCGATGGTGGAATGTCAGCAGTCTAACTTCTGTACAAACTGCAGGGGTTTTTATAGCCCCTTCTGCACGTACACACACATACTCAACAAGATGTTTATCAGACACTGAATTCCAGTTAAGACAGAAATATGCAAGGGTCAGTTTCAGTTAAAACAGAAATATGCAAGGGTCATAAGATAATTACAAGTTCTGTTCTTTCTCGGACTGCAGGTTAACATCTGCACATTCTTTCATGGTCAGCCTGTTTAAGCAGGTCAAACAGTTCTTTTAGAAATTCTTTCTTTGCACACAAGATAGTTTAACCCTTATTATGCCTGATACAAAGTAGTTGTTCATACAGAATTTTATTACATTTCCCCCCTAACAACACTTTTTATCAGCAAAATATTTCACTACACATCCTGGTCATACAACTTTTCATTTGATTCGTATCCTTTGTACCCAAAATAGTAAGCTTTTGTCATATTGGCAGTTATTACATTAGACATCAACATTCGGATGCATGGGATACAACAGCAACCTAAAAACAAGAATATAATGGCACCAACACATACAGCAATTAAAATGTTCATAAGAACACTTCCCCAACTTCCGAACCAGTTCTGGAAGAATTCAGTCAATGGATTTTGTCCTGGTTTTGTCAGCTCAGACACCTTCTGAATAATTTCGAGGTGATTCTCAATTTCGTGCTGATTATCCAGGATAAACGAACAGCACTCCTCTTGGATAAGAGTGCAAGTACCTCCTTTCGCCGCTAGGGTGAAATCGAGCACCATACGGTTCTGCAACACTACTGTTCTCATTGCCGTCATTTCATCCGTCACCAATTCTAGCGCAGAAAAAGTTGTATTACTCAAGGTCTCCAACAATTTTGACAATTTTCTGAGTTCCCAAATAGATTTTACTGTCCCATATGCTGGAAGAATACCAGCACCAGAAATCACATCATCACCCAAGTCCATATGTGATAGCCCCTTACTGCTACTGTGGGCTAAATCATGATGGTAAATCCAGGATACATCGATTTTACCTATGGGAATAATAGGTTTATTAACAGTACGTACATTTCGTATTTTACCTTGGGGTAGTGTAAATACATGTCTCATTGCTGGTACCAAATAACCTAAAAAACAACTACCAGACCAACTTTTTGGTAACCACTTATATGCCTTTCTTCCACAGACAAAGTAGCAATCTTGTACCTTAATGGTAATATTGACAGGATTCAAATGTTCCCCTACATCTTGCAGCCCTAAAAACAATAGATAATACACAGACTTCATTTTCTGAAAGAAATTAGGGTCTTTAACAAGCCTTTTTATAGGTGTAAAACTTGTTACACAACCTGAGTTTTCTGTGGTACAATTATGAACTATCGTTGTATTGCACTGGCTCTACCCAACTCTGTTTTTACCAAGTTTTTGAAAGTATATCGTTCCATTTTGACGACCCATGAAGGATAAAGCTATTTTATTCTTTGCTGTAACATTTGAGGTGTCAGATATTAAATTGGTCCATGTTTCATTAGCCCCCAAAGGGACCGTCCTCAACATTAACCCCTCATGTACAGTAGGAATAGCAGTGCATACCCAACAATTAGAGATATTAAGAGATGAAGCATAAGCATACTTAACAGCCTGGTAGGTATTAAAAGGTGGATGCCAAACTGTGTTTTTCGTGTTCCTTTTAGTTTGACTAACAGCATCTGAAAATAAAAATGGCCAAAACAAAAACACAGAAATCACAATGATTGTTAACAAAATTATTGTACAATATTTCTGTGGGAAAGGCTGCTCCCGTGTATTATCATTGTCTCTTTGTCTTCTTTCAGGTACGAGATACTCCATGTCTTCATTCGAAGAAAACTAAAATGGATACACAACTACACAAAAATATTAAAAATAAAAATTGTACTCAAAAATAATTAAATACCACCCCCCTTTTTCACTTCTTAAGGTTCTTCAGGGAGACCTAGATTTTTGTCCAGCTCAAACTGTTTCACCAGTTAACAATGTGTTAAGTGAATCCATGATGTTCGTTCTTTTATTCGAACCGCAGTAGGAGTCGAAATCAGCACTTGATATGGACCTTCCCACTTTGGTGAAGCCCAGCTTTTTCTCTTGATTATCTTGATCCAGACCCAATCTCCGGGCTTAACTTCGAGAATTCTGCTCTTCTGTTGATCTGAAAAGCAATCATTTGTTAGAGGTGTTTTAGTTTTTGTCAGCAATTTTCTCATGTAATCTGCTAACTCCTCACCCCCCTCACGTTCCGCAGGCAATATCCCTTGCCATTATGGGACGTAATAGGGGCAGCCAAAAAGGAGTTCAAATGGTGTAATACCTTTGGAGGTAGGCATGGTCCGCATGGAGAGGAGTGCCAAAGGTAAGCAGGTAATCCAAGACTGATGTGTCTCGGCCATGAGTTTTCGTAACTTACTTTTGAGAATACCATTATGACGTTCAACTAACCCGGCTGACTGCGGATGGTAAGCACAATGGCGTTTAAGGTCAATTTTGAAAACAACAGCCAATTTCTGAATAACTTGATTAACAAAATGAGTGCCATTATCAGAATAGATGCATACTGGAATTCCAAAATGTGGAATAATATCATTCGTTAAAATTTTTGCCACTGCTGAAGCATCTGGATGAGTGACGGGAAATGCTTTAACCCATTTAGAAAATGCATCAATGATAACTAATACAAACTTTTCCTGCTGTGCAGTGGTAAGTTCAATGAAATACATACAGATGGTATGAAAGGGATAGGGTGGAACTGGGAAGGTTGCCAGTGCAACACGTATACCACCCTGCCCATGAAAACGAGCACGGACAAGACAAGACAGACAAAAACATTTTGCATATGCTACAAATCCTTTACTCCAAAATACTTGTTGCACTACCTGAGCCATAGCTGCTGGACCGTTGTGAGATGGCCCATGAGTAATGAGGGAGGCATAACTAAATAAATTTGTTGGTAAAACGTATTTACCATTTGGTCCCATATAAGCCCCCTGCTCATGTGTCACCCCATATTTCATCCATTTTTGCTTTTCCTGTTTAGTGCTTAATTCTTGCATGGCCTGTAAGGTGTGTAGATTAAGATTATCTGAAGGTTGCAGGTCTGTTTCAAGTGCAAAAGTGGATGTTAAAGCAATTTCCTTAGCGGTCTTATCAGCTAGGGCGTTTCCCAGTGCTACCGGATCTTTAGCATTAGTGTGGGCCGCGCATTTACAAATCGCTAGTCTACTAGGTAGTTGGATAGCCTGTAAAAGATCCAAGATGAGGGTTTTATGCGTGATTTCTTTCCCCAAAGCAGTAACCATTCCCCTGTTTTTCCATTGCTGGGAAAAGACATGCACCATAGAAAAAGCATACTGGCTATCTGTATAGATAGTGGCTGCTTTACCTACCGACAATGTGCATGCCCTGGTCAAAGCAATTAATTCCGCTGCTTGTGTGGACAAGTTCCTGGGGGGAGGATTAGCTTCTATGATATGTGTACCAGTTGTCACTGCATAACCAACTTGGGTGTTACCTATCTCATGTTTACGGGCCGACCTATCTACAAATAAGGTCCAGTTAGTGTTTAGTAAGGGTTGATCTTTAAGGTCAGGTCTAGGTAAAACATTTGCATGAATCATGTCCAGGCACACATGTGGAGTTCCATCAGCCAGTGTGGGGAGGAGAGTAGCTGGGTTTAGGGTAGTACATCGTTCTATAGTCATGTGAGGTTGAGACAACAAAATAGTCATACACGATAAGTGTCTGCTTGGAGATAGAAAAGTTAACTTATCCTGCAGCAGAATCACTGCTACCAAATGCGGTACTCACAAGGTTAGTGGATGAAATAAAATAAGTGTCGCCGAAGCTTGAATGGCCAATGCTGCCCCCACCACTGCCTGCATGCAGTGTGGTAATGATCGCGCGACAGCGTCCAATTTACTTGAATAAAAAGCCAGGGGTCTGAGTTTGTCCCCATGCGACTATAACAGGATGGATGTCATGTATCTGCCTTTACAGTCCACCGTTTGAATAAAAGGTTTGGAATAGTCAGGGAAACCTAGAACTGCTGAACTTGCTATCAATTGTTTGATCTGATTAAACGCTTGAATGGACCTATCCGTCCAAGAAATGGGATCATTTGCCGCCATTGGGAGTGCAAAGATCAGATCCGATAAAGAACCTACTTCCTCAGCATAGTTAGGTATCCAACTACGGCAAAAGTTAGTAATCCCCAAAAATTACATGATTTTCTTTTTTGTGAGGGGCATAGGTGCCTGGAGAATAGCTTCCTTTCTAGTACCATCAAGTTACCTGCCTTGGTTAGATATTAAATAACCCAAATAGCGTACCTCTAGTTTACAAAATTGTAATTTAAACTTATTTACCTTGTGTCCTTCTTCTGCTAAAAAATGTAGAAGCTGCAGGGAGTCCGTTTTATAGGCAGATTCTGTAGGGGCAGCCAGCAGGATGTCGTCCACGTACAGCAATAGATGGCTTCCATGCTTCGGTGAAAATTGAGCCAGATTCACTGACATTTCTTGAGAAAATACAGTAGGACTTTCACAGTAACCTTGAGGTAATCGTGTGTATGTGTAACGCTTGCCCATAAATGTAAAGGCAAACCAAAACCTGCTATCCTCATGTAATGGGATAGAGAAAAATGCATTACTGATATCAATAACTGTAAAATATTGGTCTGTGGGAAGGATATCATTCAGTAGGACAGACGGATCCGGAACTACCGGGGCCCTTGGTACTATGGCTGCATTAACAGCCTGTAAATCCTGTACCATCCTCCAAGTTCCGTCCAGCTTCCTTACTGGAAACAAAGGCATATTACATGGTGAATCTGCACACGGGATCAAGACCCCTGCCCGTAGTAATGCTTCAATTACTGGAGAAATTCCTCCTTCTGCTATTTTGCTCAACGAGTACTGTCGTTTGTGCGGTCTATAATCAGATTTAGGTGTGATTTTGACCACACCTGCTGTTTTCATTAATCCTATATCATGCTGCCCAGTTGACCACAAAGACTGTGGTATAGTCCGCAAATCATTTTCTTCTTGTGGACTCAGCATGAAAAGTCAGCTGGGCAATGCCCTATCTTCCCTCAAATGTACTGTAGGTCTAGCCTGCATAACCCAATTCAACTTTTGTACCTGAACCCCCTGCTTTGTAACTGTTCTTCCGACAAGGTACTCCATTCCGTTACCTTCTTACCTACAGAGACCCAAGCCTGTCCTTCCTCTTTCATTACAGATACATGTGGTGTAAGATTACTCCTAAAAAGTGTCAGCATATCTTTCGTGAGACTGCATGTGGCTGCAGAGTTCCCTAATTTATCCCAGTACAGTTGCTTTAAAACAATCTTCGTGATTTTATATTTAAAAAAACAGTGTTTCATATACCATATCAGGACCTATCAATTTTCTATAGTACATTGTACAGTGCAACTGTTCTGCCTTCACTGGTGGTTGATGACCATACTTACTTAAAGCCAAATTTAGTAAGTCATTTGTTACACTTTGAGGACCTGTAGAGACCAAATCATTACTGTACCAGTAATGTAAATCTCCCTGTCCTTCTTGCAAAAATGCAGCTTCAAGTTGTACTCGCTTGGCCTGTATACCATGAGCTGTGGGGACTGCTGCTATACCAAAAACATGCATTAGGTCCCTTCCTAACAAATTAACAGGGCAAATATGTGAAATAATTACACGAAACCTAATGGTCTGGTTTGTTTGAGGGTCTGTGAACCACAGCGGTCGAGACAGCGGTTCTTTATAAATCCGTCCATTTGCCGTTTTACTAATACATAATCATTCATGGCTGCATCAGATGGCACAGCAGTATGTTTTAGCAAGGTCCTAGTTGCTCCCGAATCACACAAGAATTCTACTTCTTGTCCTTCAACCTGCAAACTAATCACAGGTTGCACCTCCAGTTGCATAGTTGATGCTAATGCTGTCAAGTTGACAACTTGATATTCTCCATCAGCAGAAAAACTGCTTTGCTCATGTTCCCATCCTGCACATTCCCCTTTGGTCTCTTCATTCTCCTCCTCATAACCTTCCATAATTTCATCCGGTGGCCCCGGCCACTCTTCCTCACCGTCATATAGTCATGCTGAGGACTGCACTAGTGCTTGTGAAGCACCCGGTTGTCCCGAGCTACGACAATCTCTTGCAAAATGTCCTTTCTTGCCACACTTAAAACATTCCCCCCTCCTTACCCTTCCCTTGTAATCCTCAGAGTGTCCTACATTTCCTCGCCCCTTGCCTCTGCCCCTTCCTCTGCCCCTATTAGGTTGACCTTGCAGCAACATAATCGTGCCATCCGAATTAACCATGAGGGTCCGTGCTTGTTTCTTCTTTTTATCCGCTATATACTTCTCCGCATGCCTAGCATATTCTAACAGTGGTTGTAACCGTGCTGTTCTGTGGTCTATCATATGTTTAGTAATAAAATTACTAATTGGAGATCTACACCCTTTCAAAAAGGCATTCTTTAACTGTTGTTCATATGATGAGTCTGCCCCCTGATTAGTGGGCACTTCTATGCCACTATGGTCATTAAAAATAACAGTTAAACGCTGTAAGTAATGATCTACTTTCTCATCATCGGACTGTACGCATTGATTAATGCGTGTCCAGTCCGCACGTGCCTTCCATTTTTCTGCGACCCGCTCAAGTAGCGTTTTAAGTTGCCTCTCAAATTCCGCGGTATCATGACCAAGAGGCTCCCCGTCCTCCATAAGGGATTTCCAATTTCCACAGATAAGGTGCCAGTCAGGACCTAAAATCAGTCAGAGTACCTGTTCACATTCAATACTATTAAGTTTATAACTTATTTGCATACCGTGCATGTCATTGGCGAATTTCTTAATGTTGTCTTTTGGGTGGGGGATTCCTTCTACGGCTTTTCTAATGTCTTCTTTAGTCCATGGGCGGTAAACCAAGATTGTGGGACCCTGTCCATCCATACCCGCCTGTGGATTTGCTACTTGAATCAAAGGGTATTCGCCCTTGCTATCTGGTACCGATTTATCCTTTATTTTCCAGTCATCTCCCCCTACCTTTCGGTTTTGCAGTTCCCTAGAAGTGCCAGGAGTTTTTTGCAGTGTTACGGGTGGGGACCTTATCTTTTTCAGTTTCCTGATATTGTGGCGGATCAACCGCCCCTCCCCCTCCCGCTCCTTCCACGAGGTAGGGCGGGGCTGAAGGATTACGATGAGTAGGTATGGTGGTTTCGTCATCTTCTTTGTTAACAAAAAACATAGATTTTGCACTTGAATCATCCTTTGTAGCCATATTTTTACTAAGATATATTTTATTTGCCTCCTCAAGCCATTTTTGTGCCTGTGGAAAACCCACCTTCTTTTGGTCTTTTACTCTACTGCCTGCGTCTCTGCGCAGGTCCCTTACCAACCTCTGACACTGGTACTTATCTAATTTTCCTGAAAACTGATACTCCGTCTTCCATTTGTCTAAATATTTTAGATTTTTTGGATGTAAGTTAAACATATGTTGTTCATCTTCACTAACTTCAGTTTTTTCTGTTGAACATCAACTATTTCCTGTTCCCATTTCCCTTATTTAAAAGAGAAAGTATTCCTTTTTCCTGAGATCTCTAGCTATCTTTAGAATTTTGTTACTTAAAGATAGTCCTTTTTTAACAAACAATTGTCCCTTATGTCTAGTCCCTTCCTTTTTCCCTATCCGTTATTAAAAAAAAAAGGGAAAGCTTACCTTGCTGTGAGTCTTCCGCCCTTTTGTTCGTCACCGTCTCGCGGATTGAATCAAGAGCGACTGGCCTCTACTTACGACAAGATTTCGTCGGAGGTCTTTCACTTGTCAGGGAGTCCGAGATTCGTTCTCCCTTCCTGTACAGGTTTTCAGTCCCTCTTGTGTGATTCGCACCGTGATGAGGTGGCCCCACGTTGTGCGCCAGAAAATGTTAAAAGAAAAACATTTATTTCTCCAACATTCGCCAGAAGAAACACAGCGATTTCGATAAGCAAATAAAAGCTTTATTTACATGCATGGAGACCTGCCACATCGATGGTGGAATGTCAGCAGTCTAACTTCTGTACAAACTGCAGGGGTTTTTATAGCCCCTTCTGCACGTACACACACATACTCAACAAGATGTTTATCACACACTGAATTTCAGTTAAGACAGAAATATGCAAGGGTCAGTTTCAGTTAAAACAGAAATATGCATGGGTCATAAGATAATTACAAGTTCTGTTCTTTCTCGGACTGCAGGTTAACATCTGCACATTCTTTCATGGTCAGCCTGTTTAAGCAGGTCAAACAGTTATTTTAGAAATTCTTTCTTTGCACACAAGATAGTTTAACCCTTATTATGCCTGATACAAAGTAGTTGTTCATACAGAATTTTATTACAAATACATAATGTTTTTACTTGTGGGAATTAATATTATTTACAAGCCAATGGAGTGGCAATGGGGACGCCCTGCGCTAATTCATACGCAAACACTGTCATGGTTTATTGGGAGCATACGTATGTAATAAATTATATTTTGTTTAGTGAGAACATCAGATATTATAAATGTGTTGTTGATGATGTCTTTATAGTATAGAAAAGGAATGTTGAGACACTAAATGATTTTGTTGACTATATAAATGGTACCACTAGGTTTTTAAACTTTACAACTAGTTGGTCCAAGAAAGAGATAGATTTCCTTGATGTCTCCATAATTATAGGCACAGATGAGATTCATACACAATTGTTTAGGAAGAGTTGTAGAAAGAATACACTATTACACAGAAACAGCATGCAACCCCCTTATGTATATCACAATATAGTGAAAGGCCAAGGACTAAGGGTATCTAGGCTAACCAGCCATGATTTAACTTAAGTAAAGACAATAGATAACCTCAAAAATGAATTTAGAGCCAGAGATTTTAACGATAGAGAAAGTGCAGGGGTATTAGATGCCTTAGCTGCAAGTAGAAATGATAGCGGTAAACCTTTCTTCAAACAGGGCAGACACCATCTGCACAAAAGTGATACTGGTAAACAGACCCATAGGCTTACCATCCCCTATACTAATAATAATAAGAGGATTAATGAGATAATTAAGAGGCATTGGAATATTTTGACTGTGGATGAAACAGTTTTACAGATAGTAGGGGACAACCTAGATAGTCTTATAGGAATACAAAATCCTTTAAGAGAATGCTCTGCTATGAAAGAAGCGCAATTAATACAGTGAAATCAGATAAGCAAGGAACATTTTCCTGCCACAGCTGTAATCAGTGTGCCTTTATGGCAAATGCTAATACTTTCAAGCACACGGATACACTGAAATCATACACTTTTAGACACTATGCTGATTGCAAATCTAGGAATCTAGTATATTTTTTTATTTTATTTTTTTATTTATCATTTGTTGACCGGGAAATATATCTAGCTCAATGTTCCAAATGTACCTCTTTCTATATAGGGAAGACTAACAGGACTCTAAGGGAGAGAGTTAGAGAGCACCTGTATGCTATACACAAAGAAGACGAGCGAAATACCCTAGCGAGACACACCATAAGCCATGATTTGTCTCATAGATTTAGTTTCTTAGCCATAGAACTTATTAGAACTATTGTTAGGCTAGGCAACATTAAGAATTACATGGAAAAGGAGGAGAACAAATGGATCTTGAGATATCAGGCAGACAAGGGGCATGGCCTGAATGAAAAAGTGAGTCTGAAACCTTTTTTGAAAGATAGACCATTTAATCGCTAGATTGTCTCTACACATTATAACTAGGAATAGGTTTTGTGCTTTTAGATGCAACGTTATTTAATAAGGTCTTGAGTAAGTCTTAGTGCGATGGTTGTTTTATATATGGTCCTTTTACCTGCATATATAAAGCTCTTATGTTTACATTTTAAGTGACTATGTCTTTTGTTTTTGAATATATACACATGGTTAGAAGAGGTTGCTGCAGTATTGTTTTTGTACCACTGCTTTGTTAGTAGCTCTACCATATTGCCACACTACGATCTAGTGCTTTCGTATCTTGACTATTGTACTTTTAGGTAGATATACATTACATTTCTGTATATATCAAATGTTACTTGTTTACACATAACGTGTTGTAAAGAACATGGTTCCGTATGGAGATATACATATATATATATTTACACATTCTTTATAGTTAGGAGTACGTCTGTAGAAGTGAATGTTATTTTATGAGATGTAGTGCATTTCTTTAGTTTGTTTTCAGATGTACATATCTTTAGCCAGTTTTTATTAGCTGTACAAGGTTACATACATACATACATGAAAGTGATAAGTTGTCTGTTTTGAGTTTATATACCCATGTACATATGAAATTTTTATAATATTTTTAATGGTTTTAGATATCTATGTATTGTAGTTTATATATATATATATATATATATATATATATATATATATATATATATATATATATTTTTATATTTATTGTTTTGTGCCAAGCAAAAAACATTGTTTATAATGATGCATCAATACTATGGAATATGTACAGGGGTATTTGTGATAAGTGCTGGATATCAGCACCACTAGGAACCTTTTATTTTGATAGATTTTGTTCTATCTGTATTTTCACATGCCTTGTGATTGGTCAGTTTGTTTCATTAACAGCTATTTAAATGCTAAGCTTGGTTTGAAATTTTATTCAGTCTGAAGAAGCGTTCTGTGCAACGTGAAAGCCCTTACTGTTCTGACCTGGTTTTAATATTAAAGGATTTCTACACATCCCAGTCCATGGTGTGCCTTTGGATTTACCAATGAATGTTCATTTTCTATCGTTAAGGCACTTCTCACTGAAATTGAGTTTTCTACTGTAGATTTTAATATTACTTTTTTGTCCAGAAATGAAAGAAATTTTATAACTATGGATCTGAGTGGAGTATTTGTTGAGTTAGAAGCAGGTTTCCTCAGTGCTCTATGCACCCTTTCTATTCCAAATGAAAGTCCCTCTTTCAAGTCTAAAACATCAGGAATCCAGGTTGTTAAGAATGAAATAATGTCTTCACCTTCAGTGTTTTCAGGCAGACCAAAGATCCTTATGTTGTTTCTCCTTTCCTTGTTTTCTAAGTCATCTATTTTGGTAAGCAGCCATGTATTCTGTCTAAGCAGAAATTCTTTTTGGAATTCTTCCTCTTTGAGTCTCCCTTCAATGTCATTTAGAGAAGCTCTATATTTGTTATTTTTATATGGTGTTGCTGAAATAGTTTCTGAAGAGTATAAGTCTGTTTTTGAGAATTTAATTTGAGATTTTCTAAGTCCTTTTTAAAGCCATCCATCTTCAAAGATAGATCCTGTAAGGTAGATGTCATCAATTGCAATTCTTTTTTCAAAGCAGCATCTGGGTGAGAATTCCTTGAGTTGTTCATATTCAGTGACTCAATATATCTCCAAGTTACATGACAGGAAAATGTTTGTATATCTCCACCAATATTGATATTTATGTAGATTAGTAGTTTATCTATAGATCCCTGATGTTTTAAACTTGAAAATAATAACATTTTCCTATATTATTAAACTCGTTTATGGAGCTCTCAAAATTCACTGCTCTCAGTTGGCCATCTAGGCTCCGCCCCATTACATACCTCCAATTTTGACCTGGCTAAGGCATTCAATATGAACTCCCACTTAGGTACTGTTAATAAACTCACCAAGCTAGGCTGTCTCACAGATAGGATGCAAGAAGTCAGGATTGGTGAGACCACCTCCACCAAGATACTGATCACCAGCAGATTATCTCAGGGAACAGGGCTGGGCTTACTCCCATTTGCCAACTACTTCCTGGAAGTCAAAGCTAATGACAAGGGCTATTGCACACCAAGTTCACACATGACTGTAAATAGGGAGCTATCATAGGTCCACCTCTCCATTACACTAATACAATGGAGCATTAGGCCATGCACTGTGTTTTATGTTTCTCTGGTCACAGAACATGCTTGCACTATTGTGTGAGCACTAATGTGTGCGCATGAAGCTGGTATATATAAAGCTGTGGGTGTATAGTGGTAAATTGTATCATTTATAACATCTAAAAAAAATTTACCAAGACTGCAGCTTGCATTTTGAAATGTATAAGATCATGGGAAGCATTTACTAATATATCTTTTTAACTGTTTACTATGAGTCAAACATGAATCTTTATTTTGTCTATTTGCAAGAAAAAAATATAAGAAAAGAACAAAGTACATACTGGGAAGATATACAAGACAAATAAAAGGATATGAAGGACTATCTTTACACTATTGCACTTTTTTCCAGGTATCCACTTGATTATTACAGTACCTGTCCATTTTAGGGCACAGCTTTGCTGGACTTTTTATCTTCTAAGATTATAGCTTGTTCATCAATTAGTTCTGTTTTTTTTTATTATTGTTTGTTTTGTTTTTTTTTGTTTTGTGAATTTATTTGTGCAGTCACTACAAATGGTCTCTTCTGATCACTGTAGTACCTTGGTAGACAAACTTAAATAAATGAAGCTTCTGGCATACTATCAGGAGCTAAATGAATATAAATGCCACTTACATTGCACCAAACTGAACTGTGATATATAATACCATCTGTACATATCATTGTACACTCTTATTCCTTAATACCCAAGGGCACTTGTTAATGCTGTTAAACTTGTAAAAATAATAAAAATTAATGTATTTGTTTTAAAGTCACTTTGTACTTTCATCTTGGCAGTCTTTCACCAGCCATTATCTTATAAAACTAACCATCAAGCAAATAACATACTTAAAGTGATACACTCATATTCATTATGTCCTTATCGCAGTTCCCCATGATTGTTTATTTCTTATCCGTTCTCTATTCAGATGCATCTAACAATCTGTCTTCACTTTTTCACCATCTTGTTCATCCTTTCATCTTCATTAGTAGTTCCAAGCACCGTAAAGTCCCAAGCATAAAATGGCCTCCTGCTATCACTCCTCTTTTCTTCTGTTGTTTTGATCCCTTATTGTATCCTTGTTTTTTTCATAGTATATTATTTCTCACATCATTGTTTTGTTTTCAACACCTCTACCCCACTTAATTTTCTCTTTTGCAATTATTTTTTTGTGCTCATGTGTTACATCTTGTGTCAAGATTCCCCTCTTTCAAACAAACATAACATTTCGTGGATTTCCCAGCATCAACAAAGTCATGCCTCTGTCCTTCACCAGAACAACACTGTTCAGCAAATAATGTATTTGCTCATCAATATGTTTCTGTGTCACTTCAGGGTCATCCGCTGTGGCGGCTCCTAACCGGGAAAAGCTGAAAGAAGAAGAAGATAACTTCCACCTCATTCAGATTCCCAGATCATACTATATTTTAAAGTTTCTCAAAGAAGCTTGCATTTGGATTTCGGAAACGATTCTAAGTATTTTTATGTTACATCATCTTTGTGTATCTGAATCAGTATGCTCTTACTCAGAGGAGTTGCGGCCATACTTATAAACTGTTTACATTCTTCTTCATCTTCTGGTCTGTGGCATGTTCTAAAACAACTTTGTCAACCTAGTTGTCTCAAAACTTATATCAGTCTGCAAATGTTTCATCTCCCAAGCCCCTGCTTACACTTATCAAGGGTACCAGATTTGGGATGCATGGCTAGGCTTAAAAAGGCCCTTGTGGTTGTTCGCTAGTAAACACCTTTAAAAATAAAAGTAAGATCCTCTAGAAAGATCTCAAAGTGCTTCATGAATTAGATCACTACCTTAAGCCATGCTGTTGTGGTATTTGAATAAAGAGCATCTTTAGGAGTTATAGCTTGGTTAAGGGCATCGATTTGGTTTTATAGGTATACATGTTTGTTGTCCTTGGAAAGATAACTTGGAAAGTATTAAAAAATGAAAATGAGGTGGTTTATGAGGAGCGGAATGAAGTTGGTCCAGTGACATAGAAATCAATAAACAGGAACAATCCGGTAGTTATGGAAAGCACATATGAAAGGTACCTTGGCAGGAATTTGGCAGCAGTTGAAAATGGTATCTGTGTTGTTCAACCATTGTGCTAAACAACCCGAGTCATAATGAAATTATCTCAATGAGGTTTTAATATGACGTCATCATGCACAGAAAAATCAGTAGAGATAAACTGTCAAATTGTTTATACCAAACAGAAATTGATAATGCTAGGGAACAATAAAGAATAAGAAGAAGAAATTAGTACCTGGATAAGACACTGGAAGGTAAAATGGATTTAACTGCTTGAAATTTGTACAGATTAAGACAGTACAGTGAAACTGTTTTGTGTAAAAGAACACTGGGCATTGAAAAAGAATATATATTTACATAATCTGCAAAGGATAGAGCATATGGCATACAAGAGAAATACTGGCTCAGTTTACCGCTTTGTACAAAAAAGAACCGGTCACAGCTTTACCAGCTTGTAAAAAAATTATTGTTAACAAGGAGCCCATTTATGTGGATCACAGTTTCTCAAAGGCAACCATGCAGCGCACATTTTTTCTCTGCCATAAAATGATATAATAGCATAAGTTAAAATGCAAGTTGTCATTTACAGCAATCATAAAGGTGTATTTTCTGACTGGGATGCAAATATGTGTCTTGGCTCAGTCAGCAATAGACAGACTACAAGGGTCATCATGATCATTACATTTATGTGCAACGTGCTCATTTGCAGGTATGAGAATGGAAGAGAAATGTAATTTGGTGACACAAATAGACACAGAGTTAATAAAACAAAATCTGTTTATCCAGATCATGAAAATTGGAAGCCCTTCAATTTTGATGAAGCAAGGTCTGCAGCACAGATGTTAAGTATCTCACATGTTTCTAGATATGCTTTCATTGCTGACAACATGATGAGAGATACAACTCCCTGTGATAATGTGGGCCTCTGAAATAAGGAGCCTTACAATGGGTTGTGTATAGTGACTGCATCTATACAATGTGGTTTATAATCATGTCATCACTTTCAGAGGAGGTTAGAGAGGATTAGGAGGACAGCTTTGATAAGCAATTCACAAAGAAGCAATGGGAGGATATATATATATATATATATATATATGTCTTCCAAATATGCAACAAAGTCTAGAAGATTTAGGATCTTTGCTCAGATGTATTTGCATAGGTATTTTAAAAAATTTTCCTCAGTTAGATTGCAAATGTTGGAGGTGTGATGGGGAAGAAAGTGTAATGAGCTGACAGACTTTAAAAATTCCCTAGACTTCCCTATCAGAAATATTGGGTGAGCAAATTGGTGTAACTAAGGAAATTATTTTTTTGTGAGCTGTGATACATAATTGTAATTGCTTAGATATAGTAAGGCCTTCCTGAGTTTATTTCTGGTGGCTGCCAAAATAAGAATTGCAAGAAAATGGAAATCAATGTCTAAGCTAACCGTACTATAAATAATGACTATAGTAACAAGGGTAAAAGAACTGAAAGTGGGATCTTTAGAAAAGGGTAGAAGCAGATTACATAGAAAAAATGGGAACTGTGGGACCAATATATGTAGAATAATGTTTTAGGGGAGGAATTATTTTTAAGGGAAGACATGAATTGAATGAGCTATGTAATGTATGACAATTTCTGTATAGAAGCTTATAGGTGATGTATAATGTTTGCAACTGAGAATATGGCCATATGCTTTGCATTCATTTATATAAATGTATAGTTACCTATGTCATAATTGTTAATTCAATAAAGATATTTCTTTTCAAAAACAGTGCCTTCACCTTTTGATTGAATCCAGGGACGAGTTGCATCATAGATATTAGGTGAGTTATTAATGTTACCATTCTTATTTTCTTACTGCCATGATATAGATGCCTCTGTTTTTGAGTTAATGAGCGAGCCCTTGAAGTAAGCAGATTAAACACTTATTATGATTAATGACTGCACTAAGACCGATCTTCCTCATTTGTACTTAAAAGCACTTGGAAATTTCCAGACTGTGCAGGTCTGGGATGCAAGGTTCATCATTTTACAAATACTAGCTGATGCTGAATTTCATATTAGATGGATGTTACATTTGTAAACCATAGCCTATCAATGTTTGTGTGAAAATTACTGTTGCAAGTAGTAATTCATAATGTTATACCATCTGCATTCACCTTACTGCCTGTGTCTTCTGCCAGTATCCTACAACTCCTTTCCATCCTTCCTCCTACCCCAATTCCTTTTTGTTCTGTCTTTTTTCACCTTTTCCTTTCTCTCCCTTAATGCTTCATAGATCTGTTTTTATGCTTCTCTATCCTCTTCCATTTCCTCCAGAGAGGCATCCTTTTTCCTTTTGCCCTCATGTACCAAGTAGTTCCATCACTGAGATTCTGATATTTGGAATGGAATTATTAACTCATCCATTGTTTTAAATCCTTCCCCACTATCATTTTGTCTGCATACTAACTCTTCTTTCTGATTTATTAATTTCCTTTAGTAAGCCTTTCTGTGTCTCCCTCTCTCTAGTCTCTCTTTTGTTTAACCTCTTTTTCTGTTTTATCTAGTGAATGATTTTACATGTCAGTGCACATGTTGGGATTTGTGGGTGCCCCAGCCTCCTGTTTTCTTACTCATTCTCACTTTCAACTTGTTTACTTTTTTCCAGATACCTTGACTGACTTAGCCATTATGTTTTTTCATCAATATGCTGCTGAGAAGGTAGAAGATTATTGGTAGTATCATCATCTTACTACAGTAATTCTACCAAGCAATGTATAAATCCTCTCCCCCTTCCCATAGAGTATCCGTTACCATTTTTTCCAACTTCTTCTAGGGTTTTCCATATTCTCTCTCTCTCTCTCTCTCTCTCTCTCTCTCTCTCTCTCTCTCTCTTTCATTTTGTTTCTAACATTGAGCTCTAGGTGCTTGGAGATCTTTGCCTCTTTTATCTCATATATTCCTCCTTTCCTCTACCACTGTCTTTTTCTTGTTGACCTGACTCCTGCCATTTCCATATATTTCTCAAATATAATAGTTCCCATTACTGTGGCCACATCCTCTGACATTAGTATCTAGTCATCTGCATATAACACAGACTGAGATTTTATCTCTTCATTTGCCAAACTATGTCTGACTTCCACTGCCAGCTCTTTGATCACAAGCATGAACAAGCCTGGGGATAGTGGGTACCCCTTTCTGGGCCCATGCTCTATCCTAATCTCCTTAGATAGTCTTCCATTTATGACTAATTCAACTTCTGGCTCTTGGTATTTGACTTGCATACAGTATATGAACTTTCCTCCTCCTGCCTTTGCTATAGTCTACTCCACATGAACATTTTCATCACCATATCATAGGTATGCTTCAGGTCAAAAAGCATCATTTCACCTTTCCCTTCTTGCTTCTGTTCCTCCATATGCACAGATATCACCAGATCCCACCATTTTATTCTGTCTTCCTACATTATATGAAGCCATTTTGTCCTTCTATTATTTTTGGCAATACTTCATCCAGTTTTCTTGGCAATGTGTATGACAAAATCTAGATATCTACAATATTCAACAAGATAGGCCTGTCATTTACTGCTTACTCCCTTTAGCATTCATGTTTATCCTGACATTCCTCATACTTAACAGATATTTTGTCCAAGTCCTGTATTCTCATGAATTTCTCCTCTAGGACCTTCCACATTTCCTCTTCTTCCCATTTGTAGAACTCTAGTGGGAGTCCATCTACCCCACACCGCCCAGATTTGCTGTCCTTCATCTTGTATATCACTTTCGTTATCTCATCCCTACTCACCTCCGCATTCAGCTTGTGTCTCTATGAATCCTCCAGTATATATTCCTCTACATTCTTTCCTTAATTTCATTCTGAGACTTCTGTTCCTTGTTGTTTGAAAATCTCCATGTAGCATTCCTTAAAATTTTCTATAATTATCTCATCTTCTTCTAATCATTCTCCACCTCATCCCCTTATCCTCAGTACCCCCTGTCTCTTTTGCTTGGTCTGCCTGTTTTTTTTATGTAATTATTTTCTAGCTGTTTTCCTTGTGTCTTCCCCACTAGTCCCTCTAGTACCATTGCTGAATTTCTTGCTCCATAATAATTTTACTCTAATTACATCGCATTTACTTTTCTCTTATCTGTAGTTCTTCACTTTCATTTCTTCCAGCTTCTTTCAATACCATTCCTCTCTCTAGTGCCAGAACCCTTGCTTCATTCCTTCTATTTTTTCTTCTGTATGCATTAGTTTTCTCCTGACAGTAACAATGATCCCACCCCACAGTACTCTTCCACTTTGTTCCTATGCTTTGTGTTATCTTGCATTCTTTTATTAGCCCTTGCAGTGTTTTCTTGTCCTCTGTCTCCTTCCACTTATAGCTAGCCCACCTCCACCACTTTTCATTGTTTTCTCGTCCTGCTGTCTTACCTTAAGTCTCATCACTGCATGATCTAATATGTATCTCTCCTGTATTTGGACCCCTTCTATTATTTCTGTTTGTTTTTCCTTCCCTAAGAATCGGTCTAACAGATTTGACTGTGTCAAAATGTTTCTTGTGAAGTTAAATGTCCTCTCATTTTGGATACCTTTTTCTCCATATGTCTAGACATCCCCTTTTTCAATTTGAGGGCTTGTTCCTGGCTTATCATTTTGTTATATCCCCTCTTCCCAAACAACATGTCTTTTTGCAATCTGTATTGACCTCCAAAACACCATACCCCCATCTCCTTAGTGCTTTCCTTCGTCTTCCTATGCTTCTGATTCTTTCTTTGCTTTTGTAACTAAATCCTGTTTAGGAGAGGTTTCTATCTCTGCTGTCACTTTAATAAAAAATCTAGGCCTTACTTTCCCCCCACCATCTTGTCTCTTTTTTCATCTCCTTGTGGATGTCTTTGTGATACATTTATTTCCTGCTTTCTTTTACTGCCTTGTGGCCTCTCTGTACGTTCTAATCTTGTCTTCTTCCCTTCGGGGGTTACAGTGTCTGACATTGAACATCCTCCCAGTGTCTCTCTATCATCTCTCCTACATATAAGTTTGCTCTCCCAATCCATGTATTGCAGGTAATTCAGATTTTTACTGCCTGGGTTGTTTAGCTGTCCATGAAATATTTGTTTAACCTTTTGAATATTCCCCTTACACAAGAAACCATCCTCAAATACCTTATCATTTGTCCCTTTCATAGATAACTGGAATATTCCAGGTAGGAACTGCAGGAAGTAGGTTTACTATATATGGAAGATTTGTAGTGTGTTTTGCATTATTTTTATAAATAGTGACATCTAAATAATTTATGAATTCATGACCATTAGTATATGTAAACTTCACAAATTCACATGTTGTATTTATATAACACAAGAATTTTTTTCTAATTATTCTAATCCTTCAGTCCATAGCAAAACTGTTTATTCCAGAAACCAGAAAGGTTCAAAGATATTAGATGAAAACTCTGAACCAAAAACAAATTGCATTTCCCACATGTACATAATAATGTTAGCATAAACCAGGTCACAAGTAGCACCCATCTCTATGCCAGACTTTGGCTTAAAAAAAATCACTGCCAAAGAACTGTTATGTTCCATTAAATCAGCCAAAAATCTAACTTTGAGGTTGTCAATGGCATTTTCTTTAACAAGTGCTTTCATAAGCCACTGCAAGCCTTTAAAAGGCAGTATTGAGGAGAACAGATCAATCAGGTCAGCAGTGACAAACAACCTATCAGAGTCAAAAATAGTTTTCCCTAAGACACTCAATAGTGCCATGAGTCTTTTAAAACATGGTTTTTATAATCAAAAAAGCATTTGAGACTTTCAACAAAGATCACCAAAGGTTCTTTGTTAGAGCCTGCCAATGAAAATGAAGGCCTTAAAGGGGATCTAAAAATTTTTTATGGATGTTTGGGAACCCAAAAATGTCTGAAATCACTGGATGAAAACACCCATAAAAACCTCATTAATGTATCATCTATTATACAATCATGGTGTAATGCCTTGGTAAAGGAATCCAAGCGACACTGTTGTGTCTTTCGGCTTTTCCCGGTTAGGTGTCGCCACAGCGGAATTCCGGTCCGCTAATGATTGGCAGATAGATTTTTATGTGCCGAGTTGCCAGCCCTGATGCACAACCTTCAATGAAGGTACACCCATTCACGCATGTCTCCACGCAGAAGACGCTCTAGCTGAGAATCGAACCAGACAGCGTCTTATTGTGAGGCAACAATGCTACCGCAGCACCACCACCGCAGTTGGAAGCTCCATCATTCGCTAGCTCAGATAGTCCAGAAACCTCTTGCATGGAAACCAGGTACAAAATGAAAAAATAAACAAACAATACTTGCATTCTAAATAAAAAAAAACAACAACACTGACAGCACGAAGACAGAATAACCACCTTTTAATTTAGGACTTTTGTCACTGTAGAAAATTGGAATTTGATCATATTACAACAAAGCCCTCCTACACTATTTAAATACCTAACTTCATACATTAATCGCACTTCAATTGACCCTTAATTATCTAAAACTCAGACATTTAAAAACATAATTTAGAAAATAAGTATAAATAAACATTTTTTTATAATCCACAATGCCATAAAAATTATATATAGAAAAAAAACGTACTTATTTGTTCAAGAAACATTCCTGGAACCATCCTTATAGTGTCAAAAAATAGCAACTCTAATATGCTATTTATAGATGCCACAACATTAGTCAGGGTCATGGTTCTTGTAGCATGTTTTATATTGGAAATACATATTGTGCAGTAAAATAAGACAGTAATGACACATTTTATAGACAGTAAGGTGTAAGCATAATACCTCCTCTAAGTTTTATTTTTTGTTTGGGAAAGTGATATTGATATATAGGACATTGCACTGAATACTTTCCATATGTACAAACCACTAATATCAGCTACTAAAAAGGTCTTTACTAAAGGGTATCCAATTATTACTGTGCAATATTATTATCCAATTAGTAAGTGTGACCAGAACTTTTTAAGGCTTATTGGAGTGGCTTGGCCAGTATCACTGTATACATGCAATGTACTCTAGAGCTTAAATTATCTCTACACAAAACAACCACAGTTGAAAGGTTTAAAAATATTTTATAATAAATCTTAAAAACACAAGACAATACTTCTTACAACACAGTGCTAGTCAAGAGTTCAGACATCACAGGAAAATGCTTAAAATAATACAGTAGAATAGTTCTGACATCAGTACAGAAAAACAGCTAGACTTAACTTATCATTTCCTGTCCTTTCCTAAGAGAAACACTAAAGTCTAATATCCTACTTACATACAGACAGAGAAAAGCAAGTGCTGGTGAGTGGTCAGTTCTGGAGACAAATCCAAAAATGCTCTGATTCTGTCTCTCTCTGTCCTTAAATTGATAACACAGTACCACTGACTCATTTCAAATTGCATCATTATTCTCAGTTTCCCAGGCTACAAAATCCTATCTAGCTGGGCTGGCAGCCTTCACATATCTTCACATATCTTAACCCGCCTCAGAGAATGCAAGCTAATTTTTCAAGTATCCCTTGAGAAACGTTGCTTGAGGGAGTTAGTTCTATCTGAGCATACCTTACCTCATTCCATGTTGTCAGAGCCAATCTGTGTTGGCATTGCTACTCCCACTGAGGTGCTCCACTGACATATCATATGCTTGAAACCCTAGGCTCCATCTTAGCAACTTGGCATTTTGCTGGCTGGCTCTGTTTAACCATGTTAGGGGATTGTGATCTGTCATTACAGTGAATTTCCTTCCATACAGATAAGGCTGAAGTTTCTGCAGTGCCCACACTAGACATTCCTTTTCTACAGCTGCATAGTTTTCCTCCCTGAGTTGGAGACTATGCCTGAGATAAACCACTGGGTGTTCTTCTCCCCCTGAAGAAATCTGGCTACGTACAGCCCCGACCCCATGGTTCGAAGCATCCACCTGCACAACAAAGTATTTGCTGTAATCTGGACTGGCTAACACAGGGGGTCCTCTCAAAGCCTATTTAAGCTTCTGGAATGCCTGCTCACATGCTGGGGTCCATGCTACCTTATCTGGCCTGTTCTTGTCAGATCTGTGAGGGGAGCAGCTATGGCTCTATAACTGGGGACAAAATTTCTGTAGTACCCTGCTGTCCCTAAGAATGCCTTCACTTGTGTTTTAGTAACAGGTGCAGGCCATGCCTGAATGGCTTCCACTTTGGCAGGTTCTGGCCTAATATTACCACTCCCCACTCTATGTCCCAGGTAGGTGACCTCTGCCATACCCACCTGACATTTGCTGGGCTTAATGGTCAACCCTGCCCTCTCTAGTCTGCCCAGCACCTCCCTGACATGTTGAAGGTGCTCTTGCCAGGAATGGCTGTAGATGGCAATATCATCTAGCTAAGCAAGAGCAAACCCTCCTGCTCCTGATAGGATATTATCTACCAGCCTCTAGAAAGTTGCTGGGGCATTTTCATCTCAAATGTCATCTTTGTGAACTCATACAAGCCAAAAGGAGTCACAAAGGCTGACCTCTCTCTCACCCTGAGAGTCAAGGGCACCTGCCAGTAACCCTTGGTAAGATCAATGGTTGTAAGATACTTAGCCCCACCTAGCTGTTCTAAGGCCTCATCTGTCCTAGGCATGGGGTAAGCATCTGACTCTATGTGACTATTTAATTTCCTGTAGTCCACACAGAACCTAGTGCTGCCATCCTTCTTTGGAACCAGTACCACTGGGGAGGCTCAGGGACTTTTGGACTCTTGAATTACCCCTAGTTCCAACATCACCTATATCTCCTCCCTCAGAGTCTGACCCTCTCAGGCACCCTATAAGGGGCCTGGCTAATAGGCCTTTGGTGTCCTGTATCCACCTGGTGCTGCACCAGGTGGGTGCACCCTGGTTTCCCAGTGAACATATCCCCAAACTCCTGTAGCACTGCTCGAATTTCTAGAACCTGGGTAGGAGATAGCTGCTGGGACATTGTTACCCCTTCCAATGAGGTGTCAGTCCTACCTACACTGAGGAGATCAGTCACCAGATCTCTCTCAGACTCCTCCTGCAATCCACTGCAAATGCTCAGCAGAAGGGCCTCCCTATCATGGTAAGGTTCCATCATGTTAACATAGTACAATTTGTGTTCATGCCTCTTGCCGAGCAGCTCTACCATGTAGTTAAAAATCACTGACCTTCCTTACCACCTTGTAGGGTCCCTCCCAAGCTGCTTGCAGCTTTTTGTGTTTGACAGGGATGAGAACCATGACTTGCTGCCCTACAGCATACTCTCTAGCTTGAACATTCCAGTCATACCAGACCGTGTTGTTGGGCTTCTGCCAGGTTCTCCTGGGACAACCCCATGAGTTCCCTGAGCCTTTCCTGAGGTTTAGGACATATAACATCACAGCCTCCTTGTGGGATTCACACTCACCTTCCCACTCATCTCCAATTACATCTAGAGGCCCTCTCACCCTATGCGCATACAGCAACTCAAAGGGTGAAAAACCTGTGGATTCCTGGGGATCCTCTCTGTAAGAAAAAAACAGATGGGGCAAATATTTGTCCCACTCCCTCTTAAACTGGTCTGCAAATGCCTGTAGCATGGACTTTCTTTGTAGAGTTTAACCTCTCAACAAGACCATTAGTCTGGGGATGGTAGAGGGTGGTCTTCAGATGCTTCACCTCACCGTATTTCCACAGACAAGCCAGCAGGTCTGACATGAAATTGGCACCTCTGTCAGTCAGTATTTCTATTGGGAAACCTACCCTGCTGAAAATCTCTAACAAAGCATTTGATACCTTTTCTGCCTCAATGGAGGACAGAGCCACTACCACAGGGTATCTGGTAGCATAATCTACTGCCACTAGGATATACTTTTTTCCTGTGGAACTTGGGGTACTCAAAGGTCCCCAGTATCCATAGCTACCCTCTGAAATGGCTCCTCAATCACAGGCAAAGGCATCAAAGGAGCTCTTACCTTATCTCCTGCCTTGCCTACCTTTTTGCAGTACTCACAGGTCCTGCAGTACCCTGTTACATCTCTGGAAATTCCAGGCCAATAGAAGTTCTGCATAATACATCTCTTTGTATGTTTTATGCCCATATAACCTGCAAAGGGAATATCATGGGCTATGGCTAGAAGCACCAGATGGTAGGCAGGCTCTAGGCACTACCAACTGCTGTACCCTCTCACCTTCTAACCCTCCCTCAGGGGTCCACTCTCTATACAGTAACCCTTTGTCCCACTATACAGATTCCCCCTTCCCTTGAGAATCAGATGCCTCACTAGCTACCTGTCTTAGGCCTTGCAATGTAGGGCCTGAGAACTGCTTCTGTCTCAACTCTCTCTTTGCAACCCTTCCCAGCTCCACTTCTACAGGAAGTCTGGCATCCTCTGACAGTGGTGCCTTACTGTCAGCCAGGGTACTACTACTCACCTCTACCTTTGCAGTCACTCTGTCAAAGGGAACATCAGTGCCCACAAGCAGCTGTAGCTCACCCTCAGTCTTATTTCTACAGTGTAGCTTCCTCCCTGAAGTAATCACCTCACCAGTCCCAGCTGAAAGTATGTGGTTTGTCTGGGTTTCCCCCAGACTACCAGACCCACATGCTTGTGTTGAAGCCTGACTGTGTGTAACTGTATTAACACATAGTACTGCCTCATCAAAATCCTTCTCTATTAGGACATCTGCAGGATGGTAGTTTGGTACCCCTGTTGTCTCAAGACAACATACTATTGGCATTTTGTCTTTTCCACTTATTGGCTCTCTCACCTTTTGTTTCCCACCTTGTCTCCGTGGACATCTGTATGATACATGGCCCCACTGGTTGCATTCAAAATATTTAACTCTAGGTCCTGGACATGTACCTGGACTAGTGGCTTCCCCTGGTACTGGCAGATTCTGTTGGAGCAGTCTGGGCTGCCCACCATAGGTTCCTTTAGACCCATGAGCAGTACTTTGGGTCCCTTTCCTGTGCAGCGATGACCTGCTTGCAAGGTATAGGTCTCCCTTCTTCCCCAACTCCTCTGAAGTATCACATTGTCTATCAGCTAACCAGATCCTCATGTCCTCAGGCAAAGTGCTAAGGGCTTGTTCCCTCACCAAAAGGTCTGCCAGCCCTTCAAAAGTGGTGACCTGACATCCACTCACCCACCTATGAAAATAAGTGCTCAGTTCAGCAACATATTCACACACACTTTCATCTGTCTTGCGTCTATGCTCACAAAACATTTTCCTGTAAGTTTCAGATGTTAGCTTAAAAAATTCTAACAAGCAATTCTTAACAGCAGTATAATTAAAACAGTCAACATTAGACATTTTGGACAAAATAGTTACAGCTTTACCATGGAGTAAGGGGGTCAGGAACTGTACCCAGATCCTTTGGTCAACATCATACTCTTTACATACTCACTTAAACATATTATTGAAACTATCAAAATTATCCCCCTCTGTAAACTGCAGAAGACATTTACTGACTTTTTGTTCTTCTGGGGTCCTGTTACTCCCTTCCCCATTATGTCCATGACTCTGGCAAAGAGTCAGCATCTCCTTTTCGTGCTGCCTCTGCCTTTCCTTCTCCGCAGCTTCCATGCATAGCAGTTTCTCATTCTCCTCAGCCAGTAGACATCTCAGTCTCTCTGCTGCTTCTGTTTCAAAATGCCTGGCCTCCAACCTAAGTCTCTTTAGCTCCAGTTGGATTTTTAAATTCTCTGCAGAAAGACTGAGCTGTCCATTCTCTGAGTGTTGTACATCTCCATGGCCAGTTTGATTGTCCTGGTTGCTGTTTTCTGATGCAGCTGTGACCAATGCTGTAATCATGTCTGCCTTAGTCAGGTTTCCCTGCAACAGTCCTTTAGCCTGGCACATCTCAGCCAACTAGCTCTTTGTCAGCTTTCCATACGTCTGCTGACATACATGCCTGCTCTCCCTGACTAACTAAGCTACCAAAAGAAATAAAACAATTTGTGATCTGAATTCTGAATATTCACTGCATGGCTGATTTAGAGTAGAAAAACACCTTCATTGATCACTGTATACAAGCTACAGGAATTCACTATCCACACCACTACAAGCCAATTGCCAACCAATTAATATGTGGTGCGGATATCCCACCACTGCCAAACAATATGTGATGCCCATGCACTGGCCCAGCAATCATTGAGCCTCAAACTTCACCACTAACACCAATGAGGGCCATCCACATTGGGAAGGATAACAAATACACACACAGTAAAGTACAATTTCCCTTAAGAGCGCACAGAGATCACAGTCAGTCTGGGGCTGGTTTCTCCCTTTCTCTCCATATCCCCAATAAAACTCGCCACTGGCACAGCTATAGGGTCCAGATCTCAGCCTAGTGGTCAAGCTAAAGCATCCAGCACCCTCTCTGTCCAACCAGTGCTTCATGCCCCTGCCCAAGTAACTGACACACACACACTTTGAGATATGACTTATATACAAACACAAAGACACTCCTGGGGAAGGTTGGCATAGGTTCTCCAGCTATTCCCCCTTCTGCCCAAACTATACGACAGTAGCACTTGTCACCAACCACTAATATCAGCTCCTAAAAAGGCCCTTACTAAAGGGTGTCCAATTATTACTGTGCAATATTATTATCCAATTAGTAAGTGTGACCAAAACTTTTTAAGGCTTATTGGAGTGGCTTGGCCAGTATCACTACACACATGCAATGTACTCTAGAGCTTAATTTATCTCTACACAAAACAGCCACAGTTGAAAGGTTTAAAAATATTTAATAATAAATCATAAAAACACAAGACACTTCTTACTACACAGTGCTAGTCAAGAGTTCAGAGATCACAAGAAAATGCTTAAAATAATACACTATAATAGTTCTGATATCAATACAGAAAAACAGATAGACTAAACTTACTATTTCCTATCCTTTTCTAAGAGAAACACTAAAGTCTAAGATCCTACTTACATACAGACAGAGAAAAGCAAGTGCTGGTGAGTGGTCACTTCTGAAGACAAAAACAAAATGCTCTGATTCTGTCTCTCTCTGTCCTTAAATTGATAACACAGTACCACTGACGCATTTCAGATTGCATCATTATTCTGTTTCCCAGGCTAACAGAAACTCAGAGTGTAACAGCCCTTTTCATCTGGCAACTGGTCAAGAAGCCAGAGCAATAAAATACATTATACGTGTAAATTCTAGCCATTAACTCTGGTCTCAAAACAATAGGAAGAATTCATTCATTCAGACATCTTGGCTCCTAGTTTTTAGATCAAACAATTATACCATGCTTGACTTATCAGCTTTCCTCCAGCAGAGTGCAATATGGTTACATTTTTGAAGTTCAACATTTACCATAATTTTCTTACATTTAAGATAATACGCATGTGGCTTACATTAATATTTACAAATGACAGAATTATCTACAAAATCCTATGTAGCTGGGCTGGCAGCCTCCACATATCTTTACAGGACCCCATCTCAGTTTGTATTTGGGAAGGATACATCATGCTCATTTAACCTGGTAAAATTCTTTGAAAAAGTCATCAAAATAAGCAAAGAAGGCAAAACAGTACACACAATATACCTCAATCTGGCCAAGGCTTTTTGATACAATTCCACATTCAGACATAGTAGAAAAGCTTAATAAATTAGAAAGAAACCTCTTCATCACCCATTGGATTGCTATCTAACTCACAGATAGGATGCAGGAAATCAAAACAGGAGAAGCTACTTCCACAAAGTGATCAGTCACCAGTGGAGTCCCCCAGGGTTCTGTGCTAAAACCTCTTCCATTTAGAAGTAAAATTCAATACCAAATGGATCTGGCTGACAAAGTTTGCAGATAACTGCAAGCTATTTGCAATTATTGAATCCCAAAATGACTTAACCATGCTAGAGGAAAGTTTGCCCCAAACAAATAACTGGTGCCAGTATCACTTGGGAAATCATCTAATCCAGGGAACTGCCTCATTAACAATGCACCCCTGAGAGCTGACCTAGTTCTTTGGTATTTGGGAATGTATGTGGTCAGTGATCTGACAACGTTTCAACTGTCATCCAAAAGTCCTTCTATACTGTGCAGCTTTAAACAATGGAATTGTAACTATATTTATATATGTCATTGTCCCCTTTTACTCAGCTCTCATTAGGCCAGTCATTGAGTATAAATCCCCCTTTGGTATGCATTTGTTCAGTCACAAGTAACAAATGGAACACTCACAGAGAAACCTTACTAAAGGGATACAAGGTCTAAACAATATGTCCTACATGGGCTGCCTCAAAGCCTTGTAAAATGGCATCAGAAATACTCATTCTAGGGATCTAAATCTCTTTTGCAGCATCAACAGAATGGTTTGGAGGGACAGGTATATCTTGCAGAGGATACCTCTGCTCTGAAACAAGCTTGTCATCTATGTAAAACAAAGCTGATTCCTGTCCATATTTGAGCGCAACTTGGATTTATGGATGGGTAATAGAAGATTTACCACAAGACTGCCCCCTGTACTTCTAATAGATAGAGGGAGCTCCTTAATGCTTTATCCTATGCATGGATCCCCTCAAATTATCTATGCAGGGTTATTCTCACTAGGGGTAATATATAATTATCAACCATGTGATAGGTAAGACCAATCTACCACCAAATGGGATAGGTTAATTCAAGCACCAGTTGGGAATCGGATAGGTTTAAAATGGCCTGCAAAGGAAGCTAGCCTAGTACTTAACTATGAACCTTTGAAACTGTTTATGCCTATATCTAATACAGTGCAATGAATTATCTGTTATATTCAATGGGTCAGTCTTACAAGGATAAGTGTGCATTCTTTACACCTGAAGAGTGGGTGGGGTAGTAACAATGTTCATGTTAAATTATAACATATTTAAGGTCATAATGCCACCCTTCCCTTTATGAGAAAGAAAATCTCTAGACAACATTGATCTAAGATTGTATAAAGGAATGGTGATAAGTACGACACAAGGACTTTTTCAGGTTTGCTGTTTGAAGAAAGTTGTTCATTGCACTAGATATTCATTAATAGTAGGCTCTGCCATACAAACTTTATTTTATAAAAATGAGTTTATAACAAAGAGGTTAAAATGTATTATTCATGTAAAAACATAAAAAGTGCCACATAAAAGATTACATAGAGACATTAAAGGAAATGTTGAATTGTTAAATAATTTTGAACTAATGCCATTTGAAATCATCATTTGAGATTAATAATGCATGGCAAAGAACTGATTTAGTTAAGCATTTATTTACAGTTGTTTACTGGGAAAGTCTGATTGGACAACAATAGTCTATTTTCACTGGTGGCATGAGCTTGGGAGAAACGCTCCAAATAAGATATAACATATCAAATTAGCAATAGCCAGACTGCAAACATAAAGGATGAATACAAGAGACAAAAATCAGGTATGGTGGCATAGAAAATATACAAGAAGAGATATAATGTAAGCAAAGCACAGTAGACCCTGCAGGTTGCATTGCACCTATATGCAACAACAAGTTATAGCACAGATTACATGGTGCTAAATTAGCAAAAGATATGGTTGAGTTATATCATAGCAAAAACAAAGTCTGCAGTGTACTAAACAAAAATAGTCAATAATATATAAAACCATCAATGAGCAGTAAATGCCTACTAGGAAAACAAAAGTGTAAGATTGAATAAATACTAGCTATTAGCCAGGAGATGAACATGAACAAATCCATGATTCCATAAAGTACTAAAACGTGTAGTTTGTCTTGTCTAAAAGATGAAGGAATATAATTCCAGATCTTTGAAACATAATTAGAATACAGAACATTTCTGGCTGTGTTATGGATTTTGGTTGTCTACAGAGCATAGAGGTCTATTAGTGGAGTATAGTTTTGTAACATTTATTAAGGCTGGGCAGTATTATGGTTTATATATAATATTAAGGACTACCACCAGCTGGATATAAGACAAGCAATGTGACAGTTCTGCCCAGTGAAATCCAGAGCAAGGCAGTGATAAGGGTTAGCTCCATGGTTGGCAGCAATTGTTGTTATTTTATGAAAGGATTCTTCTGTTCATACTTCACATAATGGTTAAAGTATTACCTCAGAATTATAAGGTACAGGGTTTGAATCTGATCCTTGTTCAATGTCTGTGTGGAGTTTGCATATTTTTCCTGTGTCCGAATGTAGTTCCTCCCACCTACCAAACAATACTGACTGTCGCCATCTCAAACATAAGAAGTATACCAACAGAATGAACTCAAAGCTGAATGGAG
Source organism: Protopterus annectens (assembly GCF_019279795.1). Lineage (NCBI taxonomy): Eukaryota > Metazoa > Chordata > Ceratodontiformes > Protopteridae > Protopterus > Protopterus annectens. The sequence goes on along the minus strand of NC_056727.1, from coordinate 385,751,402 downwards.
TACTGGACAGCAGACAGACTTTATGTGGTGCCTATTAAGGGAGGAGTTGTGCAAACTAACAATTTTACACATCAACTGAGCTGCCCATTAACCTCCTAGCTAGGAAAATACAGATGACAGATCGTGTGCCACATTAGGGCTAGCGACTCAACAGTGTAAAAATTGGCTGTAAACTATTTGGTAACTTTGGACAATGTCACGAAGAATAGGCATGCTAAGTGGGTTGAAGACCCAACTTACTCCAAAGTACACCAAGAAGTTTTGTTAAGGGTGGGAGGGATATGTGTATTCCTATTGTCCAAAGTGAGACTACTGTAAAGCATAGAATCTGTGGGTCAATAAGCTATTGGCCATCCAATGTTCAGTTGCCTAGCCTGGAAAGCTATATTAAATATAGGTTCACTGACAAGACATAGCTTTGAAGTGGTTGACATGACAGTAAGGAGGAGACTGAACACTACGTGTCAAGAAGACAAGATGGAAGGACAGTGCAGTGAAGACACTTGGATTGGGATACAGCGTCTACTATTTGGGATGAAAATTCCTGAGGGACATGAATAGAGACATGTCAGAATTCTCCATGCATGTGACAAATGCAGGCAACTCATTGGTCCTGCAAGAAACCTGAAAGTCAAACTTGCCTCATAAAGGGATTGCCCACACCTCTTGTTTGAATGCTTCTGTATACTGGCTAAGACCTTTTCTTCCCCCATAGTGCTCTTTTGGTTAGAGTCCAGCTAATTGCCATTCTGACGTAATGAATATATCAAATCCATAAATGGATCACATTAAGGTGGCTCTTCTCAATGCCAGAAGTCTCAAAAACAAATTGCCCAATCTTGAGGGTCTCTAGCACTTGGAATGTATCTATGTTTGTGAAACTATTGAAATTTGGTTTAAACATAAAGAGTGACAGTCAAAAAAAGCCTTCCTGCGCGAAAGGCAAATGCATGGCTCAAAAACCAATGTAAAGCACCAACAGAAGAAGAGCCAGCATACTGTGTTCAAGGAATCACTTTATTGTTGATAAAACAAAAAACAGACCGGTTTCAGCCGGAAAATATCACAGCCTTCTTCAGTGCAAACAAAATACAACTGTTTAATCTTTAAATACACCTATCTAGAGGCTTATTGGTCCAGCCTAGAATTGTTCATTTAAACCAGGTGGAAATAATCCACCCAGTTTTACAATCCACTTTTTTTCTTTGTTATTTAAGATTGAGTGCCACCCAGTTTTAATGGATTTTTTGCCCTTAATTATGTCAATGACCATGAAAGAAAATCTGGCAGTAGGATGTATCAAATGATGTTTATATAGTGCATTGATTGCCTTTTTGTTTTTGATATTACTAATATGTTCTGAAATTCTGATTCTCAATGGGCGAGAAGTCTGACCAATGTAAAAGGAACCACAAGTACATGTAGCTTGATATATTAACCAATCGGTGCTACAATTGGCAAAAAAATTTGTATCATAAACTACAGAGCTATTGCGACTAGAGAATTGTTTGGATTTTGTCACCTTGTCACAGTGGATACAATCTCCACATGGATAACAGCCAACTAGAGGATCACCTGATAAAGTGGTTTGTATATGTTGGGATGGTTGATACATAGACCCATGTTTGTAATGATTAAAACAGGAACTGAGATTTTTACCTTTCCTATATGAAAACTGACATCTTTCTGGTATAATGTATGCTAGTTCATCATCACATTGTAGAATATTCCAATGCTTATTTATACTTTGAATTAAGTTCCCAGTGTTCCTAGCGTATGTTGTAACAAACCTGATGGGTTGGGCTATTGAGATATTATGGTCTTTGTACCTTAAAAATTCTTCTCTGTTAGTTGAATTGACCAGGTTACTTGCTTATAACACATAACCCATACCATAACCCCTAGATTTAAACCTATTCGTGAGATCCTTCCTTTGATTTTGAAAAGAAGAATCATCAGAGCAAATGCACTTTAATCTAATAAATTGCGATTTGGGAATATTTCGGGCTATGTGTGGTAGATGGAAACTAGACGCATGAAGGATAGTATTGTATTGGGGGTACTTCCTGAATACTTCAGTGCTAAGCGTATGATCTGATAATCTATTAATGATCACATCCAAAAACGTGATACTATTCAGATCATAATGGACAGTAAATTGTAATGCCCATGGGTTGTTATTCAAATAATATATAAATTCATGTAACATATCTATCCCTCCCTTCCATACCATCCAACAATCGTCTAGAAAACATCTCCAGATATCAATATGTTCTAAATAGATGTTATTCTCATGATCATAAATGAGATGTTTCTCAAAAAAGCCCATAAACAAATCAGCATAAATTGGAGCAAAAGAAGCACCCATCGCTGTGCCCTTTGTTTGTAAATAACAAGTATCCTGATAGAAAAATGCATTACTATTGAGAACATGCCTAGCTAGCTGTACCAAAAAAGAATTAAAGTCAGAATGATATAGACTGGCTGCTTCAAGCCAGTAGTGTATAAAGCTCCACAGATTCATGTGGAATATTTGTGAGCATCAAAGTGCACATCAACCAATCAGGTTCCAATTGGCTGTCTGAAACAATCTGCAAGACAGATTGCAGATTGTTTCAGACAGCCAATTGGAACCTGGTTGGTTGATGTGCACACTTGATGTGTGTGCTTTTTCCACGACTATTCCACATGAATTTGGTCTGGAGGTTTTAACATACTGGCTTGAAGCAGCCAATCTATATCATTCTGGGGTGCTAACTTTATAACCCTCTAGACTTCTATCTGATGTCCACAAATCCCTGAATCCCTTACACTCCCTTACACTCCCCTTCTGTCACTGAGGAACATGCACTGAAGGCGATAAGACAAAAAATCCTTCTTCCATGGGGACTGACAATATACATGGGTGTTTATTAATAAGTAAGCCCTCACAGACCCTCTCCTCAAACTGTTTGACCTACATTTAGATACCGATTTTGTCTCTGAAGTTTGGTGTACATCACTGGTTATGCCCCTGCATAAAGTTGATCTTATTACAGACCCTGAGAATTATAGACTCAGCAACTAGAGAAGCCTCACTTGTAAAGCTATGGAATGGATTGTAACTGACCTCATAAACTGCAATATCAAAAATCTTATTAAGCCTGATTTTCAGTAGTTTGGCTTTGTTAAGACTGTATCCTGTTTAATGAATCAAGCTAACTCAAGAGAGTTACACAGGCACACTCAGTGGTCATGCTGTTCACACAGCATATCTTGACCTGGTCAAGCACTAAATGCTTTAAACTAGATCCTTATGTGGCAAGATGGATAACAAAACTGGCTAAAAGACATAATCCATGCAATGGGAGTGGCAGATGCGTCATCAGAAAGTATGAAGGTAGCCAGTAGTGTTCCCCCAGGGTTCAATGCTGGAATTCCTCCTTTTTGGAATTTGATTTTCCAATCTCCAAACCAGGAACTAGGACCCCTGGCTAACTAAGAATGTAGATGACTGCAAAGTGATTGTCATTGTCAAATCTCCTTCTGATATCCAAACCTTTAATCAAGATGTAACGCTCATAAATACCTGATCTACTGAAAATGGGCTCAGATTAAATGTAGAAAAGTCCAATATCATCAACATGGCAAGTGATATTTTTTCATGATCAGTTCTTTGTATTGCATGTTTAAAGGTTACCTATTACTATAATCTGTGCAAGTTGCTGAATCTGTTTTACATCTGTTGTTTCTTAGTTTACCCTGCACTGAAACCAGTTATGCTACCAAGGCATTAGTTAAATATGTACATGTTCTTAACGTCTTAATTGTATTTGTTCAAGATTTTAAGTAATAAAGTCATGTTTAAATAAAGTGCAATTTCATCATGTGTAGTAAACAACCCCCCCCCCACCCCCACCCGAGCAGACAGTATAGACAATATCTCACAAGAAAATGAAAATGCGCTTAAGGACTTTGGAAAATGGGCTGATACTTCCCTTCCTTTCAATTAATATTTGGCAACAGTAATCAGAAAAATCCTTCTAATTAGCACAAGTAGTTGACAAGGGAATCTCAACCAGAACTAAAATGGTCATCATTCCCTTATAATAAGTATAGATAAGGCCAATTATTGAGTGCAATGCCCCCATTTGGAATGCATCTAAGAGGTTGCTAACTATGAACATTGAACCAAAGACCTTTTACCCTGTCATGGACCGCTCCTACTGAGGGAAGAGAGACCTGAAGGGGCTCATTACCTTTTACCCAACAACAGGATTTCAAAACCCCAGACCAAGGTCTGGAGCCCCTATTCTAAACTCCTCTCTGTTGTAGAAAGAAATGTCCTGGAAAAAAGCATGATTTTTATTCTCCATGACCAGAGTAAGGTAGCAAACACCATCATCGACTTAAAGCTGTATGTGCAGAAAGTGAATTTGCAAGTATTTTTCATGATAAATTGAAACATACAATCAATAACAACCAGAACAGGGTACAATGTAAAAAAAAGGTGATACTTTCCCTATCATTGATCTGACACTGCTGCTTTTGACAGCAATTGCAAGGCAAATATTAGAATTGCCCTCAGCAGACCTTGCTGCAAGAAGTATTGCAATATGAGCAAAGATGAAACTAAAGCCTTCAAAGACATGATGTCAAATATATGATTTTAGTTCATGAAAGTTGACTAATGAGGGTGCATATTTGTTACTGACACTAACAAATACATTCCAAAATTTGAAGGAGTGCTTAGCAACACTGAGTATTACCATAAAGTCAGCATTGAGTCTGTTACTTCTGTATATAAGAACATACATGACATCCTGCAAGAGCTTTATGAGGAAAACGTTATAAACAGACTTCATCAGTTCCTAGTAGTAGCCCATCTTAAGTTACCTAGATATTTGGGTTCACAAGCATCACAAGAATCTTCAGGACCCCCATACAGGCCAGTGGTAGCAGGGGAAGGAGGCATCACTGAACCAGCAATGATTTTGCTGGAATATCATATTAAACTCTTGGCTAGCAGAGCTACCCCCTTTGTGTTGGACACTCTTGCTTTTATGAGGAAAATTAAATCAGTTTCTGTCACTGGCAATTTGCTTTTGGTGACTGCTGATGTAGAGGCACTCAATACCATGCTGCCCCAAATGTATTGTATACAGGCTGTGAGAGATTCAGTGACAAGGGAAACTAGGCACTTCCAGGTGACATTACCCTAATTTCTAACTTACTGCATATGGTATTGAGCAGCAACTTTATTTGGATTTAATGGCAGTATTTATAAACAAATATGTGGAATTACAACAGGAGCAGCTATGGCCCCTAGCCTAGCCAATATGGTGTTAGCTAAGTGGGAGAGTGAAACAGTATATAACTCAAAGTTCTGGTGCTTCATCAAATGTTACCTAAAATTGACGATATTTTTATTGTATGGGAAGGGTCAGTGGCAGCTCTTAAGAATTTCTTTATGCATATTGCACAATCGACTGACTTTTTGAAATTTACTAGCTATAAGCCTCATCTTCTGGATCTTATTGTGTAGAAACACACACAGTTGCAAGGACTTTACAAGGATTTATTTTGCAAACCCACCCACGTAAATGTACTGCTTTATGCCAGCAGCATGCACCCACAAATGACTAAGCATAATGTAATAAAATCGCTCGTGTGTCCAGAGAAACAGCTAGTTTTCTAAAGAATCTGCAGAACCTCCACAGAGATTTTCTTGAGAGGGAGTATCAGAATAGGACTATCAGATGTATTTTGATCCTATTAAGGACCTAAAAGCAAGGGAAGCTATTTCCTTATATGAATCACAAAGAAGTTTTTTACATGATTAAAGTAGTCCTAACACTTACCAAAGGAAAGAGAAACTATAAAGAAGTATGACCTTAACTTTCAGTAAAGATGGCCATGAGATTTAAAGGATAATTTGTGACAACTGGTCCATTTTGTCTAGTATTAGACTGGTGATCAAGATTTTGCATCCTGGTCCTTATTTTGTTTTCAAAAGAAGTAGGAGCATTATGTCTTGATGTTCAACAAGAACAATATGGAGAGGCTTGGTACCTTTAAATTTGGATCCCCTTTCTGTGCATTTTGTGAGTTTGTCAGCTACAAAGATTTTTTTGTCTGCCCTAGTACAGGGAAGAAATACAGCGGTAAGGTGCTGGGAGCTGTTAACAGTGAAAAGATTCTTTACAGAGCGCAATGCTACAAGTGTCACATTTCTTACATAAGAAAGATTATTTCTAAGCTTAAAAGGAGAATAGCTCAACACGACTCAGAAATTAGAAATAGACTAAGCATAGCACTGAATCAGCAGATCATTCTTTTTTCCCTTGTCACACTTTGGACATGATCAGGATGGGTCCACTTGAGGGGGAACTGTAATGCCATTCTTGGAAAGAAGGAGCTGGAATGGCGAATTGGCCTTAATGGCTACAACCCTCCTGGACTCATTTATGCTTGTTTTATTAATGGTTTTGACACGGTGTTTGCTCCTTTCCTCACTTTTCTTGAAAACTTTTATGCCTGTATTTTTGATGGTTTCTGCTTGTTTTTTCTTTTTTTTGTTTTGCTACACACACACACACACACACATATATATATATATATATATATATATATATGTGTGTGTGTGTGTGTGTGTGTGTGTGTGTGTGTGTACAGTCATTTGTATTTTTCCACACATTTTAACAATGTTTTTCCTACTTTTAGTGTATGATTGTTTTTATGGATGCTCAGATTTAACAGTGATCTGATGAAGCCCTATGGGTGAAAGTGCTTTTCTTTTCTCTTTGTTTTAATGGACTTATGATTACAGTGTTTATTTTGATTGCATTTTTATCTGTAATGTTTATTTGTATCAAATTTTTTCCAAGGTTGCTATAGTATATGCTGTTTTCTTGATTCATGTGCCTGTTGTCAGACATGCATGTAGACACATACACACATACACACACACACACACACACACACACACACACACACATGCACACTGTCTTCTTCACTTCAGCTCTGTGATTTATTTTTTTATAGATTTTTTAGTTTATCACACCTCTTGTGAGGACCCCTAACTGGGAAAAGCCGAAAGACATTACTTGTGAGGACCTTGTTGTGACTTTCATGTGAAATAGCCTTTAGTGTAGGGAGCTTTATGACACCTTCTCCCTGTATGGAGACAGACCAGAAGTTAATTATTAGTTCTGCACTTCATTTAATTTGGATTTTGTTTTACTAGTGCTGTTTCAGTTTCTTATTTTAGTTTGGATTGTAAAACTAATACTATGTATGAGGTTGTCACTCATGATTTATAATCCTTTGTACTTTTTATGTATATATTTTTTCCATGGGTTAAATATGTTATTGAAATATTCATCTAATGAAGTCCAGCTGGTGGACGAAAGTGCTTAATATTTTATTTTTTTATTTATCTGACATTTGTTGGCTGGGATAGTCCGACTGGACACAGGTCCATTTTCAGCGGAGGCCCAGGGAGAAAAATTCCAGATTAACAAATACAGTGGAGATAAAAAGTGTACACCCCCCTGTTCAAATGCCAGGTTTTTGTGATATAAAAAAATGAGACCACAATAAATCATTTCAAAACTTTTCTCACCTTTAATGTGACCTATAAACTGTACAATTCAATTGAAAAACAAATCTGTTAGAGGAAAAAATATAAAAAATACAAAACATACAATACGCTAATTGCATGGGTGCACACCCTTAAACTAATACTTTGTTGTGTGTGCACACTCTTAAACTAATACTTTGTTGAAGAACCTTTTGATTTAATTACAGTATTTAGTCTTCTTGGGTAGGAGTCTATCAGCATGCTACATCTTGACTTGGCAATATTTGCCCACTCTTCCTTGCAAAAGCGCTCCAAATCTATCAGATTGCGAGGGCATCTCTTTGGCACAGCCCTTTTCAGATCACCCCACAGATTTTCTATTGGATTTAGGTCTGGGCTCTGGCTGGGCTATTCTAAAACTTTAATTTTCTTCTGGTGAAGTCATTCTTTTGTTGATTTGGGTGTATGCCTGGGATCACTGTTGTGTTGAAAGGTAAAATTTCTCTTCATCTTCAGCTTTCTATCAGATGCCTGAAGGTTTTGGGTCAAAAATGACTGGTATTTGGAACTGTTCATAATTCCCTCCACTTTGACTAAATCCCCAGTTCCAGCTGAAGAAAAGCAACCCCAAAGCATGATACTGCCACCACTATGCTTCACTGTGGGGATGGTGTTCTTTTGGTGATGCGAATTGTTGTTTTTGCGCCAAACGTACCTTTTGGAATTGTGGCCCAAAAGTTCAACCTTGGTCTCATCATACCATAACACATTTTCCCACATGCTTTTGGGAGACTTGATGTATTGTATTTTAGCTGGGCCTGGATATTTTGTTGTGTAAGAAAAGGTTTCCGTCTTGCAACTCTACCCCATAGTCCAGACATATGGAGACTATGGGAGACTGTTGTCACATGTAGTACACAACCAGTAGTTGCCAGAAATTCCTGCAGTTCCTTCAGTGTTGCTGTAGGCCTCTTTGTAGCCTCCCTGACTAGTTTTCATCTTGTTTTTTCATCAATTTTGGAGAGACGTCCAGTTCTTTGCAATGTCACTATTGTCCCATATTTTCTCCACTTTTTGATGACTGTCTTCACTGTGTTCCAAGGTATATCTAATGCTGTAGAAATTTTTTTGTACCCTTCTCCTAACTGATCCCTCTCAACAATGAGATTCCTTTGATGCTTTGTAAGCTCTCTGTGAACCATGGCTTTTGCTGTAGCAGGCAACTGAGTAAATGTCAGGAAAATCCTACTAGAACAGCTGAACTTTATTTGGGGTTAATCAGAGTCTCTTTAATTGATGGCAGGTGTGTACCTAAGAAGAATGAATACTGTAATTAAATCAAAAGGTGCTTCAATAAAGTATTAGTTTAAGGGTGTGTGCACACAACAAAGTATTAGTTTAAGGGTGTGCACACTTATTCATCCAGCATATTCTATGTTTTTTATTTTTTATATTTTTCCCCTAACAGATTTGTTTGTTTTTCAATTGAATTTTACAGGTTATAGGTCACATTAAAGGTGGGAAACGTTTTGAAATGATTTATTGTGAACTCATTTTTTTATATCACAAAAAACCTGGCATTTTAACAGGGATGTGTAAACTTTTTATATCCACTGTATACATAGCAGATGGTACATAATACAGAAATATAATGCATTGCATGGCACTCATAGCACATAGTAACATAGTAAAGAAAAATTCATGTAACAAAATTAAACAGCCATTTAAACATAATACAGAGTATAAGGCAGTACATGGCATTCACAGCACAAAATAACATAGTAAGGAATAAATCAAGTAACAATGTTAGAAAGAAATTTAAATTAACATAATTCGGAAGGGATGAAAATGACAGATAATAATAACCTATTGTAGTATATAGTACACAGTACAAAAGGGTAGCAATGTAGGTTTACAAATATTAGTTTGTACATTAGTCGTTCACCCTGGGGAGTCACAGGAGCATTAATATGAATTAAAGCTGAGTTATACCTGTGACAAAGCCTGTTTGAGTTTGATTCTTCAGTGCCTTCATAGAAGAGGAATTAACATCTGAAGTTTTGGACTGTTTATTTTTTGCTTAATACTGGAATGTTTATGTTTTTATTTTTTATTTTTCATTATTCACAAAGAACAAGGAAGTGATGTCAGTCTTCTACCTTAATGCTGGGGACAGCTATCTCTTCGCATCTCCATTGTGGTTTTTGTAACTAAGATGAATGCAGGTTTAAAGACCCTGAGCTATCATGAGAGGCTGAAAGCACTGTTCCTTTTTTGAATATCTTATAGAATGCTGAGGGGCAATTAATGCCTTGCCTTCCATTCCATTAAAGATCTAGTTATCCTAGATTTCTTATATATCCACAAGCCTAATAGCTCCACAAACACCAGAATTAAGGACCTAAATCTTTATCAGCAGATAAATAAAATGCAATGGACAGACAGATTCCTCATGCAACACCTCTCCCATGTCTGGAACAGACTGCCTCTGCAAGTTAAGGAGTGTAATATACTGTCATTATTCAAATGGAACCTGGATGACCAGATGGAAACACACAAATTTGTCCTGGGATTGACTGGCCTAGCCCTCCTTGAGAAAGGGGGAGGGGGTACTGGCAAGATGTAAATGGTCACAAAACTCAATTCCCATGATATTCCCAAAAGTACTCTGAAAAGGTTAGGACATAACTTAAAATAATAGCCACTTGTTATGGTGTACATTAAAGAGAACTTTGGATTTAGCAAAGAATAGCAGTAATGTCACTTGAAGGCTGTTTGGTTTTAGAGTTGATTAAATACAAATGCTTGCATTTTACTTTTCAGACTTCATATGATTTAAAAGTTAGATGGACGCCAGTTAACTGATATACACACTCACACACACACACACACACACACACACACACATATATATATATATATATATATATATATATATACAGACAGAGAGAGAGAGATTGTTATACCCCCTAAATGACCACAGTTACTTTATATTATGCAAGAAGTGGGTGCACGGAGGAAGCATACCCATAAGTTATCCCAAGAAAGACAAGTGTGCTGCTTCTGAGGTGAAGTAAGAGACATGCACATTGTAGGTAGGTGATTAAAACTGTATTTTCAGGTACATTTTTGGGTTCATGTTCGTCTTTTAGGGTTGTACTATTAGGGTCAGAGTTTTAAAATTAGTTTTAGTGACAGAGTTTTAAGGTTAGTGATTTTCTTTTAAGGTTAAGGTTAGATAGATGGTTTTTAGAATTACAATCAGGGAGGGGGTTTTAGGGTTAGGGAGGAGTTTTATGGATTCAGGTTAGAGTCAGTGTTTTAGGGTTAGTAATAGAGTTTTAGGAAGTGATTAGACTCAGACTTTTAGGGTTAGGGATGCAATGTTAGGATGTGAGTTAAGATCAGAGTTTCATGTTTAAGGAAATGGGGTTTAGTGTTAGGGTTAGTGTTGTAGTTTTAGTGCCAGTGAGTGGAATTTTCTATTAGGGGTAGGGTCCAAATTTTATAGTTAAGGATGAGGTTTTAGGGTCGGGGTTTGTGAATGTGGTGTAGGGTTAGGCTATAGCATGTATAAATATTGTCATTTAATTACAGCAATTGATCATAATTTGTGTTTGTGTTCTAGTTACTAAGATGCAGTAACCACTGCTCCCCTAAACTGCATGAACCTTACAAGTAGTCTTCTGTGATTTCTGCTTTGCCAGCATGTGTGTGTGTGTGTGTGTGTGTGTGTGTGTGTGTGTGTGTGTGTGTGTGTGTGTGTGTGTGTGTGTGTGTGTGTGTGATACTGATGAAATGCTATTAAAAAGTAATGTAACTATAGTAAAGTCAGTTTTCTGTTCCCTGTTTACTCTCACTTGACCGCAGATAGTCCTGACATTCTTGTCATAAGCTTATACTTCACTACAAATCTCAGGAATAATTCAAAAATATTTAAATATGGCTACAAAAAGCAAAAATACTGAACTAGAGCAAAATGAAAATGTCCATGTGTATTTTCATCTTCATCAGGTAATAATATCAAAAGAAATCTCTTGTATATTCACAAATCAAACAGTCCCAAAAATAGTAGAACAAGGGACATAAACCTCATCGGTGCGACAAAACATGGTAGAGAGACAAATTCATTACTCAGTATCTCTCTCACATCTGCAATACATGTTTTCTATAAATAAAACATTGTGATACACTATCTTCCCTCAAATAAAACATGGATAATTGGGGTTCATACATTCACCCTATGTTTTACTGGTCTAGCCCCCCACCCCCACAGACAGGGGATGTACAGTTTAGGGTGGGAAGTGGCAAGGCATACCGTTCACAAAACTGTAGCCTTGAACATGACTCCTATGATTTCTAGGAAAGCTAATGAGGATGTCATAAGCTATAGTTCTGAAATGCAGCCCCATCAAATCATCCAAGCACTATGCTATATCAGGGTAAGAAAATCCATCAATAAATCTAAATTTGGAAAAGAGGTTCTATGTTTTCTTATAAATTGAAGAAAGACCATACATGTCCTACTTTTAATACTGCAAATCAGATTATCACACTTTGAAGTGCTTAACGTTACATAGGTTCCATTATTAGGTTCTTTGCACTCTACAAGTGAGGTCAGATGTTTCCTTTGCAGATGGCTAGACATGTAAATGTATATTTTTTCATCCTCTTACTTGACCATCAGATGCATCTCATCATGTCATTAAACCCTTCTTGCATCCTCCCCACCAAATGGTTGTATTTACTATCCTAGGTGAATTGTTTTCTTATGTAAGCATATAACCACCATCTATGCATCACAGCAACTACTTCAGGGTACAGCATTCAGTGACTACAGTCACTCAGTCAGTCATTCACAGTGAAGTTTATACCCTCAGGTAGCCCTGCTCCAATATAAAGCTGATATTCCTGCTAGCTGCCCAGACTCTCCTAGAGACTTATACTTGGTGGGACACATGCTCACAAGATTCACACATTCTCCCACTCACGTGGAATAAGTGATCTGTATTTGCCTCTCCTTTCACATCATCTCCCTATAGTAGTTTGCCCAGTACTCAGGCCACTAATCATACCTGGTTTGCCACTATTACTGTCACGGCTCCATTCCTTTATACCACAGAGAGAATGAGTAAAGGATATTTTTCAAAATAACAAATTCAATAATCCATTAAAATAACAGGTTTATCCATTTCCCGTTAAAGAAAAGTGATTTACCGTGCATATATGTAAACTGTTCCCCCAAACATGGCATTTGAAACTATGAATATTTAAAATGAAATAAAGACAGATCCAGAGAAAAAAAGATATAAGTAACATGTGACTGGTGATTTAGTACAGATAAACAGAATGTGCAACTCTCAAATTCAGAATCTGGCTTGTTTCTTTCTCCTTCTAAGTGGTATATCCTATTAGTAATATAAAAGCTTGCAACTTATTCCATGATCAGCTCTGCAATGCTTTTTGTAAGATAGTTCAATGTGGCTACATTGAAAAGAAGCTCCAGTCTGAGATAAAAGGCCTTATTTCTGTGGCATGTAGGGTTCCCACATAGGCATCAAGTAATGAGCAAAGCAGCATACTAAAATTAACTGTGTCCGTGTTTGTGTGCACACTTATAGCACAGATTCTTAACAACCCTAGGTTATATTGTTTGGCATAGTGCGAGTGGCTGTTGTCAGTAAATAAACAGTACACAAAATTAAGGAAATAAGCTATTAACAAGTGTTTCTGGTAGTCCAGGGTTTGATGCCCTCAAGCTCCATTTGCATAGTGTGTGACTGAGTAAGTTGTCACTTTACCAGACAGTGCTGTGGAACAATAGGTAAATTTAGCTAGTCTCCTCAATGGTCTGCTTGTCTTACATATCTAGAAATTATCTATGAACCTATTTTCTTGTTAAATTTCCAAATATAAAAAGCTGGAACCAGAAGCATATGATTTTAGGCATCAGGCTTCAGAACACCCCTAGGCACGTGCTATTTACATAATAGCACACACCTTGCCAGGCATTATAGTTTGCTTACAATGTTGTTGTTATCATTCGGCTTTTCCGGTTAGGGGTCGTCACAGCGGAACTCCGGTCACCTAATGATTGGCAGTAGATTTTCACGAACGACGAGGTGCCAGCTCGACGTTCAACCTTCAACGAAGGCACGCCCATTTACGCATGTCTTTCGAATGCCCACCTAACTGCGGGGAGGACATGCAGACTCCACACTTGCTTACAATATTGGTTATATTTTCTCCTGTCCTGTGTAAATTGTCATCTTTCCATTGTACTTTCCTTATGTTTATGTGGTTTACTAGTAAGTCTACTAACCCAAGGATTGTTTTTTAGTAGCTGGTCCAGAGATGTACAGAATAGCTTCCTCCCTTCAAAACAATGGTCCTGCAGCTTCTTCTATGTCTTACCCAACAAACAATACCAGTAGGCAAAAATCAAATTCTGCTTTATCACCTCTGCGGTCTGTACAAGCTTTCTCTTTTTAAGTTGTTCTATCTCTTCGGGTGAGTGGGCACCCTCCTTTCACCTTATA
>NC_056727.1:385594802-385732302 GCF_019279795.1 Protopterus annectens | reverse complement strand
CATAACAATGACCCCAAACACTTCCAAATCAACAAAAAATGGCTTCACCAGAAGAAAATTAAAGTTTTGGAATGGCCTAGCCAGAACCCAGACCTAAATCCAATAGAAAATCTGTGAGGTGGCCTGAAGAGAGATACCCTCACAATCTGACAGAGTTGGAGCACTTTTGCAAGAAACAGTGGGCAAATATTGCCAAGTCAAGATGTGTCATGCTGATAGACTGTTACCCAAGAAGACTGAATGTAATTAAATCAAAAGGTGCTTCAACAAAGTATTAGTTTAAGGGTGTGCACACTTATGCAACCAGCTTATTGTACTTTTTTTATTTTTTGTATTCTTCCCCTAACAGATTTGTTTGTTTTTCAATTGAATTGTACAAGTTATAGGTCACATTAAAGGTGGGAAAAGTTTTGAAATGATTTATTGTGGTCTCATTTTTTTATATCACAAAAACCTGGCATTTTAACACTGTATGTGGTCAGTGATAATATCTTTTATGTCTTTGCAGATGTAGCTTGCAAGTCTGATAAGTCTGTAACTACCCTGGTCAGTTGAAAGAATATCCTTATTCAGGGGCTTCAGCACTGCAGTGTGACACTCATCACAGACAAAACCAGCAGCTAAATTTAGCTTAGACAGTTTAAGGAGTGTGTCTGCAAAGCATGTTTAACACTATCAACTAAGCAATCAGGTATATTATCAGGTCCCACGGAGGAAGTATTTTTGATCTTGGAAGGCACTTTCAGTATATGATCTACATCACATTGGGGGCTGACATAATGGTTAAGGTGTTTACCTCACAGACACAAGTTACAGGGTTTGATTTTCACCTTTGCATTAGTTAGGCTTAAAATGACCCTACAAGGGCAGCTAACCCAGTACTTACCTATGAACACAGCTAACTGAGGGACTATGTAATTCACATATTTTATGCTTTAAATAGATGCCACAAGGTTAAAGTTGGCACTAAATTTCTTTGCAAGAACATTGGCAATGTATATTGGTTCAGAATAATAGGCATCATTGTGAGTAAGATCATAACAATGCAGTGTGTTTCTTTCTTTTAGTTTTTTTAATATAGCTAAAGAAGGATTTATAATTATCTTTGTCTTCACAGACCAGTCATTATTCATGTGCTCCTGTAGAGGACTTGATGTACACTTTCTGAATTCAAGAATAAAGCTACAACAATGCTTGTGCTGTCTATTTACTTAGAAAGTTTATAACTGTACACTTTGTTGTAACCTTTGTTAATCCAACCTGTTATCTTTGAGAAGAGGGGTTTTGGATCTCCTAAAACATTAAAGGAGTTTTTTTATATATTTGTATAGTTTATTTATGTTTGTAAACAAAAAGGGTGGTTTGTTTTTGAATTTCCCATGATACTTGTTTCTGGTAAAGGCTGTCAGTTCTATGTAACATAAAGAATTAGAAGTCAATGATGTTGGTTCCAGCAAAGGTTTCTTTTGTTGAAATGGCATACTCTGCAAAGTTAGCAGATGAAAATGTATGAGTTGGTGTCTGTGTATGTGTGTCAGATCAGTGAGTCAAGGTATGTGTTAGTGCATGGTCAGTAGACAGCAGGGCTAAGAAAGCTCCTCCCTTCTCCACTATTGTGTGACCACTAAGTTAATATATATTAAGATATTAAGTTGCTTGGGTATATTATTACAGAGGATCTTCTTCTACAAAAAAAAAATCTTTATTTTCCTGTCTTTTGTCAAAAGTTGACATAATGTATCACTGCAAAGTAAAGCTTCTTCTATGCAACCAACATCAACCAGATAAATACACACACACACACACACACACACACACACACACACACACACACACACACACACACATATAGATAGATGGATAGATAGATAGATAGATAGATAGATAGATAGATAGATAGATAGATAGATAGATAGATAGATAGATAGATAGAAGGGGATAGATGGCTCCCTATGGAAATGTCAGCACTAGTAAAGTTGAGAAGTTGAGTAATAATTTCCCCTTTACCGTGGCTCTTTTGTAAAGAGGCTTGCTACTCTTTCATAGTTGTTGCTATATAATTGATCATTAAAGGGTATACCTTATACATTTATAATCCTTAAATGGGTATTCCTGTGAAATGTGTTTTTATCTAATCTATCTAAGTCGTGCTTAGATTCTACCTCTTTTTTAGATATTGTTCTGTAACCAGCAGTTAATGCATGAAATAAAGCTGCATTCCCTATACAGAATTATGACCAGGTCTTTGATCGTAACCTTTACATGTCTCGACATGGATGCCAAGATTCGCTTGACATGTGTGCCAAGATTCACTCTTGATAGAATTTTTTGGCGTCTGTGTCTCAAACACATAACAAGGTGGTTACATTGGGATACCCAATTATAAATCTTTGTGCAACAATGTTAATACTTTTAGCCAGAAGTTTGGTATGGCAGGTGGACCTGGGTGTTCTGGTTAGGAGCATATGTCTCAGATGTTCCTAAGTATTCATGAAAATACTAAAATTTCCACTGAAGTAACAAGGTGTCATAAAATTTCAAGCAGTCTCTTTGTATTACAATTTTTTCAGTTCAACTCACAATGTCAGCTGTGACCCTCCACCTCATTAGACAGCTGCTAGAACATCACTCAATTGAGCCTCGACCTGACTATGTCAGGCTGGAAGCAGGGAGATGAGGTTTTGTTAAAATAAAAGCACAGGACATTATTCTTTATAGTTCCCATGGTCAATGTGCATGGAAAGAAGAGGGATTTCTTTTTTTCTGCTAATTAAACAAAGTCAGAAGAAGGAACTTTTTTGGGGGGGGTTTTAATTAAGTGGCACATTACTTTCCGTAATGGCTTTATTATCCATATGTGCTGCCTTTCTCTTGGTTGCTTCAGTCATAAGAAGGTGTGGATCTCCCAAGTTTGTTAGTTAATAGTTAAAAAAAATGAAACTGACGCGGGATAAAGTAAAGTCCCAAGACTGGAAAAACTCCCTTATCAGCCTCAGCAAAAAGTTGAGATCCCTCATCAAATCCTCTAAAGCTAGCTATGAAAATAGAATTGCAGCAGATAGTAAAGACAACCACAAGGCCTTCTATAGTTATGTAAAGAATCTCCATGTGAATACCCAGATTTTCTCTGAGCTAATGCACAATGGTACCTCCTATACCGAGCCAACAGAAATTGCAATATACTGGCCAACAGATTCACTGCCAACTTTATCCCTCTTCCCCCCAAAGGACCAATCACAATACCAGCAGATTGCCAGGCAACCAGTATTACTGCTGCACAGGTTAAAACAGCACTGTCCAAGGTCAAGAATACAGCTTCTATGGGACATGACAATATCCCTGGTTGTGTTCTATATGACCTACAGAGTGAACTGGCACCTCACCTGTTTGCCCTGTTCAGTCACAGTCTCACCTCAGACTTTTCCCCTACCAAATGGCGCACTGCTACAGTCATCCCTCTCCACAAAGGAGGAGTGACTACAGACCCTGGGAACTATCACTCCATTAGCCTGACGAGCCTGATATGCAAAGCAATGGAACACATCACCATAGACCTAATAAACAAGGCTATAGGGAGTCTCCAAACTCTGGATCCCACACAGTTTGGTTTTGTGAAGGATAGAGCATGCCTGCTCAACTTGGTTGACTTCTATGAGTCAGTCACCAGAGCTGTAGATGAAGGCAAGGTGGTTCTTACAGCCTACCTTGATCTGGCCAAGGCCTTTGATGCCATTCCCCACTTAGGAATCATAGAAAAACTCACTAAGCTAGGCATCAACCCCTATATCACTAGGTGGGTTGCAAACTGGCTCACAGATAGAACCCACAGTGTGAAAGTAGCTGACTGAAAATCAGACTGTAGACCAGTCATGAGTGGAGTCCCACAGGGTTCGGTCCTGGGTTCTCTCCTGTTTGGTATCTACTTCTCTGAAGTTCAGGCCAAGATGAAGGGACACTGGCTGACAAAGTTCGTAGATGATTGCCAGTTGGGAACTATTATTAACTCCTCAAGTGATGTTGACTCCTACAGAAAGGCCTCACTGTGAACAATGACTGGTGTCAGAACCATGCCCTTAAGATCAATGCCAAAAAATGTGTCATCATCCCCTTTGGGAAAAACCCAGTTCCCATGAATTACCACATCAATGGTAGTCCACTGAACACAGAAGGCATTATAAGAGATCTGGGAGCACAGGATGACAGCAACCTCTCTTCTGACCACCACATTGTCACTGTGGTCAGAAAGTCTTTCTACATGGCACATCTTATTACTAAGGGTTTTGCATCCAGGAAGAAAGAGGTCATTGTCTCCCTCTACTCTTCCCTCATTAGGCCAATCATCAAGTACAATGCCCCATTTGGCATGTACCTCACTAGACACCTGTAACAACTGGAGAGACCACAAAAGTACTTCACAAAGAGGATCCTAGGCCTTAAACACTTGTCCTATATGGACAGACTCACGGAACTTCAAGAATTCTCTGTTTCATATCACCTACTTAGAGGCGATCTTTGCTTGACTTACAAAGCCATGTCTGAACCAGCTCTGTTAGAAATGCTACATCTAAAGAAATCCCAATCCCTTCACACCACACGCTCCAGAGACCTCAGCCTCATTACCACAATCTACAGAACATGCTGGAGGGACAGGTTCATAACCCAGAGACTGCCCATGCTATGGAACAAACTTCCCATACATGTCAAACAGAGCACCTCACTGGCCTTCTTCAAGAGAAATCTTAATGAGTGGATGGGAAATAGTGAATTCACCCCGGGGATCACTCCAGTGGCTCTACTTGACAGAGGCACTAGGAACTAAGGTCGAGTGGCACGATGCTAGGGTAATCCTATGGGCTAGGCTTGTAAAGGCTCCAGGGCCATTAGCCTAGTACACACCTAAGAGCCTATGACTCACACAGGCATTCACTTTCAGAGTCACTTCTCTATTTTGAAAATGGAATGCTGCCATGTGTGCTGTATAATGGAAAAAATCTGAAGCTTATGAAATTTTAATTCAAAAAACGTATAGTACAAAAGGACTCTGGTTCTGCGCAGCAGATTTTTAAATTTATTTTGAAGTATGGTATTAGCCAGAGAAATGGTTCTGATGTAAATTAATGATAATATCTCATATACAGGTATCTGCATACTTAAACATAAGTCATCTGACAGACAGTAAGATGATACAAAGAGCTAAAGATACTTGATTAACTGGCCACGGTGCAAGAATTTCTGAATATATATATATATATATATATATATATATATATATATATATATATATATATATATATATACACACGTGTGTGTGTGTGTGTGTGTGTGTGTGTGTGTGTGTGTGTGTGTGTGTGTGTGTGTGTGCATGTGTGTGTGTATTTGAATTTCAGTTTCTCCTTGAATGTGCATGTGTGTGAGAGTGATTTGGGGAAATTAGTTTTTTTTTTGTGCTGTTTTTTTTTATACTAGTTGGTTACAAAGTTTAATCTAAATAAAACAAGATTATTCTGTTCATATTCTGTGTTATTTTTGTCAGTCTTTTTTCAGACATGTTTCTGCATGGTATTTTCCCACAATCTTACCAGATGTGTGAGGGACTATGCTATTAAATATGCAAATATTTATGCTAATTAGCTGTCTGGATTTTTTTTTTAGATGTACCTAATTTTCAAGCATCTTTGATGTCTGCATGTTAAGAGCTGTGGATGTGAGCCTTTCTTAAATTAGTTTAAATTTTTCTGACAGTTACTTCATTCCATGGCATAGCCTCTGTATTTGAGGTTCTTGCTTTTAACTAGCCCTTCTATCAATCATATTTAGGTTCATAGGTTCATAGATTCATAGGTTCATACTAGGCTATCTGCCCTAGGGCATTTATAAGCCTAGCCAGAGTGTGTTTGGCTTTCGCCACCCATTTTAAATTAATTTTGCTATGCCCTTTTTCGAGGTTAGTATACTGTGCCTCTGTCTAACAGTGACACAGAAGTGATACCCGGGGTAAACCTACGATCTCCCATCCACTCATCAAGATTCCTCTTGAAGAGAGTCAGTGAGGGACTCTGCCTAACCTGGACTGGGATTTTATTCCAGAGTGAAGGGAGCTTCTGGGTTATAAATCTGTCCATCCAGCATGTCCTATTTATTTCAGTGCTGAGGTTCAAGTCTCTCGAGCACGTACCTCGATGGGATTTGGATTTTCTGAGGTGCAGCATGTCCATTAATTCCGGGTTGGACATGGCTTTATACATCAGGCACAGATCGCCTCTGAGCAGGCGGTATGCCACTGAGTAGAGCTGGAGTTTCTTTAACCGGGCAGCATATGGCATCTGTTTGAGCCCTTTGATCCTCTTGGTGAGGTACTTTTGGGGTCTTTCCAGTTGCTGCAGGTGTCTGGTAAGGTACATCCCAAAAGGGGCATTGTACTCAATTATAGGCCTGATGAGGGATGAGTAAAGAGGCACGATGACCTACCCTGATCTAGATGTGAATCCCTTCATGATTAGGTGGGCTACATAAAATTTTTTTCTAACCACTTTGGCCACATGGTTGTCAAATGAGAGATTGCTATCAACTTGGGTCCCCAGGTCCCTAATTACTTCTTCCGTACTTAATGGATTACCACCTATGTGGTAATTTGTGGGCACTTTGTTTTTGCCAAAGGGGATGACTATACACTTTTTGGCATTTAGCTTGAGGCCATGGCTCTAGCACCAGTTGTCTGTTTCTATGAGGCCCTTTTGGAGGATGCTTGTGTCGGCTGGAGAGTTGATTATGGTGCCCAGTTTGCAGTCATCTGCGAACTTGGTCAGCCAAGGTCCTTCCGTGTTGGCCTGTACCTCCGAGAAATATATACCGAACAAGAGAGGTCCCAGGACTGAGCCTTGTGGGACATCACTTGTAACTGGTTTGGAGTCTGACATGGCTCCAGCAATTCTAACCATGTGGGTTCTGTCCTTGAGCCAGTTTGCAACCCATCTAGTGACTTAGGGGTTTATATTTAAGCTGGTGAGCTTATCTATAATGCCCGAGTGGGGTATTGTATCGAAGTCTTTTGCGAGGTCCAGGTAGGCTGTGTGGACCACCCTCCCCACGTCAATGGCCTTGGTGACTGTTTCAAAAAATCAACCAGGTTTAAGAGGCAGGATCTGCCCTTAACAAAGCCGAACTGGGTAGGATCCATTGTCTGTAGGTCCCCAATATCTTTATTTATGAGGTCCATGATGATCCTTTCCATAGCTTTGCAGACCAAGCTAGTCAGGCTTATGGGACGATAGTTTCCAGGATCCGTTGAGGCACCACCTTTGTGGAGAGGGACCACTGTTGCTGTACGCAACTCTTTGGGTACATATCCTGTAGTAAGACTGAGATTGAACAGTAGTTTTATGTTTGGGTTTAGCTCTTCTTGGAGTTCATGTAGGACGCAGCCTGGGACACCATCTGGTCCCATTGATGCTGTGTTTTTTGCTTTGGAGAAGGCAGCTCTTACCTGAGCATCTGAGATGTCAAGGGGGCAGCACTCTGTTGGGATAGATATTTGCCCTTTTGGTGGGGAGGGGGGGGAGAAGTTTGCGCTGAACCTGTCAGCTAGGATGTTGGCAATGTCTGTGGGTTAGGTGTATTTTTTGTCATTTTGGACTAATTCTGAGCATATCTGGCAATTCCCACCCAGGTTCCTAACATAACTAAAGAAAGCCTTGTGATTATCCTTAGTGTCCTGTGCAATTTTTCTCTCGAAGCTGGCCTTAGACGATTTTATGAGTGCCCGTAGTTTTTTGCTAATACTGATCAGAGATGCCTTCCCTTTTTGGGATTTTGCTCTATCATGTAGTAGTTTCCTCCTTCTATTGTATAGTTTGTTTATGGCTGGGGTCCACCAGACAGGACGTCTGCCTTTGGAGGATTGGGTCTTGGTTTTATTTGGGATTGCATGATCCATGCATTCCTGAAGGTATTTATAGAATGCGTTTATAAAGGATTCTGCGGTCTGGGCCATATTTTCCACAGGCCCGGGGGCTTTGAAGGATTCCACCTCGGTTTTGAGGAGTATGAAATTTGCTTTAGAGAAGTTTTTCACTGTGGTTTTCAGGGCAGGGGGTGGAGTCGGGATGTGAATATCCAGTGAGATTAGTTTATGGTCTGATCTTACCAGTGAGGGATACATTTCTGGTCTGGAGCATAGAGTCCCCATGTTGGTGATGATCAGGTCCAGTATGTTTTCCCCTCTTGTGGGAGTGGTAACAAGTTGTTCCATAGCATTTAAGTTTATAAATTCTAGGAACCTTTGGGCTAGGGTGTTGGAGCTAGAGTAATGCTCCCAGTCTATGTTTGGGTAGTTGAAGTCGCCCAATATAATGGTGTTTGGAGAGACCTTCATATTTTCCAGTGTTCTGAGGAAGGCCGAGTGGGGTTTCTGGGTTTGGGAGGGTGGTCTGTAGCAGGTTATAAACTGGAAGGCAGTTTTACCCACGGTTAGTTGCACATGAATAGTCTCTTATGCTTCGTGCTGTGCCACCAACCTGGAGGTGTGGGTATCTTTGATGAATATTGATACTCCCCCTCCTTTTGTGGTTCGGTCCAAGTTTTGGGTCCGAAAAGCATGGTATGAGGTATAACCTGGTAGTGCTGGGGTGCTCTCAGGAGCCTTGAACCAGGTTTCTGTTACTGCACAGATATCGATGTTCTCCATGCTAAGCAGAGTTTGGAGTGCATGCATCTTGAGGTTTAGACTTCTGGCATTGAGTAGCATTACTCTTAATTTCTTATCCCTTGTGATACCTATGGAGGTGGGTTTGTCTTTTGAGCCTTGCCTAAAAAAGGCACTATGGGGGTAGCAAGAGCCTTTGCCAATATCCAAAAGCCCAGGGGTGATAGGTGCAAGCCGCCCCTAGCGAAGCATCATGGCTTGTCGAGCATGTCATCCCAGGCTGACAGGCATTGGATCCCCTTAAGCCAATTGTTGAAATTGATCATCTTGTCTTCATATTGTGGCATCATTCTTGGTGAGGGTAAGATGCTACTCAAGGTCAGGGTCATACCGGCCTGGGCTTCATGCTCAGAGAGCTCCTCTATGTCTCTTTTCATGTAGTCCAGGGAGGTACATCTCAGGTCATTCACACCAGCATGGACAATGACTGAGTCATATTTGTACTTGCCTTGGAGTGACCTGAGTGCTTGTGTTATGTGGCGGATCCTAGCGCCCGACAGGCAGCTCACCGTGACCTTCTCCTTGTTCAGCCTGGTGAGCGGGACGTCAGTGTGCCTGATGATAGAGTCACCTATTACAAGTGTATCAGGTGTGTTGTTTAGCCTTAAGGGCTGTGACTGTTCGGCACACTGGCTTTGTGAGCTATGTGTTGCACATGTTTTGTTTTGGAGTAGCGGTTGCTTGGGTGTCTGCTTTGGAGGTCTCTGCTGCTTAGGCAGATTTTTATTTAGAGCTTCCGAGTATGTTTTTGTGTGTTTATGTGTTTGGTTTGCTGTCATGGTAGGTCTATGTGAGACTGGAATTGTAGTGAGTGTGGTTTCCTTCTCCTCCTGACTGGTTTCGCCAGTACTGAGTTGAGAGAGCTTAGCCTCCAGTATGGCTATATGGTTGCATCTCTCACATGTGTTGGAATTTGTTGGGAGGAGGAGAGGGTTGTCTGTGTACATGAGGCAGTTGTAACATTGCCTCAAGATTCCCAGATTCACCAGCTGGACCGGAGAGGAGATTGACAACTGACCTTTGGACATGCTAGAATAGTATTGGGAATTCCTTTATAATTGAAAAAAAAGGGCCAATGGGGAACGAGGTACTCAAGGGGAGTTTGTGAGGGTGTAGTGCTTTTAATATTTTAGTGCTGACATATAATTGCTTTAGTGAGCAAGTGCCAGGTAACTTAAATGCAATGTGTTACAGGTAACTTAAATGCAGAAATGACGAACAGTAACTTTCTTTCAAGTGAAACAAGGAAATAAGTACAGTAAGCAATGCAGATATCATTAGGGATCCACAGAAGCGCTGAAAAGCCACATTTTAGGTGGACTTAGTGTTTCAGGGAAATAACAAGCAAACAAACAACAAGCATACACATAAAGCTAGATTCAGCAGGCCTGGATCTAGTCTATGCTACAGCAAACAAGGTGTACCAATTTCAGTAAGAAACAGTTCAAATATGCAGGCACTATAAGCCTTTAACCAGAAATTCCCAGCTCAGAAGGGCAGAGTCCAGCCTCTCCTCCCACAAGAGTGCAGACCACGAACCGTCTTAATATAAAATAACTGGCCTGAAGCCCAAGTGCTTAAACCAGACTAATACACTTTTAGAATAACAGACACTGAGCCCTCAATCAGCAGTTCACAACTTAGAAGGATGTAAGCTACCTGTCCTGCCACCACAGCATATTTGTTTTCTTCATAAATATTTCTCTAAAATGTACTCATTTCTTCAATTTTAGGATAATGTTACTATTACATTTGCCTTGTTTCCAATCATCTATAAAACATGTTTTGGGTCATAAATGAATTGCTTCTTTTGTACATTCCTTTATATTTTTCTGTACACATTACGTTTTCCTGTTTGTGGTGATATTTTTAGTTTATTATTTGTAACAGTGTGTGATAAATACTGATCTGTTTTGATGCAGTGTGTTGCTTCTACGTATTAGAATTGGTGAACACCGTAGTGACATCAGGAACCACAAAATATCCAATGCACTATATCTACATACGATCCAACATCCAAGTGCCAAGTTTATGTTCACCATTATTGATAAAATTACTGGTAACAGGAATAACATGACAGGTTGGC
Source organism: Protopterus annectens (assembly GCF_019279795.1). Taxonomy (NCBI): domain Eukaryota; kingdom Metazoa; phylum Chordata; order Ceratodontiformes; family Protopteridae; genus Protopterus; species Protopterus annectens. The sequence goes on along the minus strand of NC_056727.1, from coordinate 385,721,515 downwards.
CAGGAATACTGAGCCATAAAGAAAAGTACTGGATCACACACCTTGGTGCCCTTTTTCCGCGGGGCTTGAATGACCATTTATAATTTATGATATTCATTATTTAATCATCACCTGTGTACACGGTTGCCATTATTGTATGTTTACATAACATATTAGTAGCTATATAATTTATAGGATCCGATATTTAGATGTTCTTTTTCCATCTGGTCTGCATTATTGTTTATGCACTATTTTCCATACATTATTTTATTTACCTTTATTGTCATCATCTGTTTATCTCTTGGATTTACTGTAGTAACATTTTTATGTTATAGTTTACTACTTGCCTATATTATACCTTGCCAGAGGTTTGCTTCTGGTTTTTATATATTTTTTGATTACATGTTAATATATGTAATTATATCCATGAATTTGGATATATTTCTTTTGTTCATCATACTAATTCTTCTGTTTTTGGTACGACTTTAATTTTGTGCTGAGAGCCTAACTTGAATGTCTTCATTCCTATTGGCTAAACAATAGTATTTATTCTGACGCTGGTTTGAATTCAAATAATTTGGTCTGCTTATACTCACTGAAGAAGGCGGGTGCCGAAACTAGTATGAGTATCTTTGTCTAACTTACGGTACCATTTGGTCCGTTTTTGTACCTCCAAATAAACGGTGGAACCAATTTGCTGGCCTCTTCGTGTTTGTTTCAAGTTTGGTTGGCCGAGCAAGTCGTACGAGCGAGGACTGGTGTTTGTTTGAGTTGCTTCTACCACATCCATAAAAAATGTTGATGACCTGCTCCCCTTTCTGTATTCTTCTAATAGTGATGCTTATTATCTTAGTTGCTTTATAATTTATTCTATTTGATGCTACCATTGTGGCATTCTACCTTCGCCCCTCCTTTCCCTTACTAGCCCGTGCTTTTGTGGCAACACTTTATCGGTTATTAATTTAGCTGCACAATAGTGCATTCTGTTTATTTCTATCACATGGATCTCTAGTAATATTCCCAATCATTGAGGTCATCTGTTTTACTGGTCTTCTAACATTTGGATCTTATTCACTTTTTGTAATCTCTGTCTTTCATCTGTCAATATGTCTGTCCATTTCTATTCAATCAAGCAGATCTTCTCTCAGACCATTTTGTTCCAGACTGAGACTATCCTATTTGATCTGTTTCCTGCTCTCTCCCTTATAGTGCAATTCTAACTGGCCTTCCATGTGAGTCCCTGTAGAAGGTTCTGAACATTTCTTTGTAGGACATCATCTTCAAATACTTCTCATTCCATCTGCTGCATCACCTTCTGGAGACTTACTGCCCCATCTTGTTGTAATATTGCCTGCCTTAGAGTTTCCTCACTGAATCTATTACTTTACAGGTGGTCTATATCTTCAAATTTTATTTTTTATTATTTCTGCATCTCATATTTTTTCTATTACATTTAATGTATGTGATCATATTTATTTATTGTGATATTTATCATATTGGATGCTTTTGCCTGTATTTTTCTTCAAAAATCTTTGAAGCTGCATTCTTGTATTGATTACTAAGGTTTTCTTCTCTGCATAAATATCAAATTATATCATTACTCTTTTAAATGCCTTTGTCCATGTTTCTTTCATCTAACTTTTGACAACCTCTGTTTTTTTTTTTTTTTGCTCTTTGTCTTGTAATACTTCCTCTATTGTTTCTTTTTCCAGGTGGCCTAGTAGTTAATGTTTTGCTCTGATCTGTTGCATTAACTTATTAGATATACTATAGCATTTAACAGATGTGAGAGTAGTTTTCTTTCCTTTTACTTATTTCTTGCTATATACTCTTTGTGGAAATTTGGGGTTTGTTGCTTGATAGCAGCAATTTATCAGTAAACTTTTTTGTCTATCTCTTGCTTGACCTATTATTTTTTTGAACATATCATTTTATTGTAAAAATTCCAAAACAAACAGCATTGCTATACTCTCATTTGTTGAAATTAATTTCTTTGCATCATTACAATAATAGTAAACCATAAACTTAACTATAACAGTCGGTAACTGCAGCAAGTCTGCTATCCAGTGGTTCCAGTCCTACCTGACTGGTAGACAATAGGCGGTACTATGACAGGGCAAACTCTCCAGCCAGCTACCTCTCCCACTTGGTGTCCCTCAAGGGTTTATACTAGGTCCACTACTCTTCTCTGTTTTTATCAACAACCTTCAAACTGCTATCCCTAAAGCTATCTGCATTTAATATGCAGATGATTCCACTCTGATCTACTCAGCCACCTCCCCATCTGAATAGCAAACCTTAACTCAAAATACATTTAACACTATCGAGAATTGGTTCACCAACCAATGACTACTTCTGAACCCCAAGAAAACTAAACTTCTGCTCTTCTCCCCCACTAGTAGATCTACCACATTTTCATGCTCTGTCACATCTAACAATGGCACCACTATTTTCCCAGATAATCACACCAAACTGCTAGGGGTTATCATAGACAATAATCTCAAATTTGACCTACAGGTCAACAAAACCATACAGACCATCAATAAGAAGCTTGGATCACTGTATAGGACTGCAATCGCCCGATCACACCTACTCTCTACTCTTTTATATGCCTCACCTGTAATCTCAAACCTCAACAAATCCAAACTAGGTAAGCTGTCCCATAGCCACAATCATATTGTCAAATTTGCCACTGGCTCCACCTATAGAACCAACCACTGCCATAACCTTAAACAAATAGAGTGGCTAGAACTGCCCAGCTTAATTCAATTCAATCAACTCTTAATAGCGCACAAAATTTTGTTCCACCATGAGGATACCCCCTCACTTAAATATATTATTAAGCCATATAGCAACCTAAGATCCCTTCGGTCAGCCGATAAACTACTGGTCCAAACCCACAAAGGCAATAACTCTGCTGGTGAATCCCTATTTGCCAACTTCATTGACAAAACCTGGAATTCGTTGCCAAACTATATAACCCTACAATCCTCCAAATGTCTCTTCAAAAAAAACCTCAAACAGTATCTCAAAGTGAATTGGCTATGCCCATGTATCAACCCTGATTAAGTTATAAACTGAAAGCATATTCTGTAATTATCATAACTTGTAACTAAGTCACCAAGCTCTGCTTCCAATCTGATGTCTCTTACTTTTAATTGTGTCTGTCCATGAGAATTGTGAGTCTCTATTAGGGAACACTACTAGGCCATTGTATATAATCACTTTGTTTTTATAATTGTTTGCTTACTTCTGTGTAATCTATGTAAGTTTGTCTATGTGGAGCTTTTCTCCCCGGGCCTCCACTGAAAATGGACACATAGCCAGTCGGACTATCCCAGTAAACAAATGTAAAATAAATAAATAAATAAATAAATAAGAACATTAATGCATCATAACTTCATAGATAAGAATTCTAAGGTATTGATTAATCAAAACTTTACATACACTTCAACCTCTCTACCACTATATATACATATTTAAAATCTAGAAAGAAGGATTATCTTTGTCTCCTGTAGGTCTCCTGTAAACTATTATCACCAATTATTATGCATTTAATAGGGCGGCCATGGTGATGCAGCGGTTAGCGTTGCTGCCTCACAGCAAGAGGTTCTCCAGTTTGATCCTTGAATGGGGTGCCTTCTGTGCAGAGTCTGCATGTCCTCCCTGTGGTCGTGTGGATTTCCTCCGGGTGCTCCAGTTTCCTCCCACATCCCAAAAACATGTTGTAGATGGATTGGATACTCTAAATTGGCCCTAGGTGTGTGTGTGTGTGTGTGTGTGTGTGTGTGTGTGTGTGTGTGTGTGTGTGTGTGTGTGTGTGTGTGTGTGTGTGTGTGTGTGTGTGTGTGTGTGTGTGAGTGTGTGTGTGCCTTCCATAGAAGGTTGGGCGCAGGGCTGGCAACTCGAAACTGTAAAACTCCACTGTCAATCATGAGCAGACAGGTGGTCCACTGTGGCAACCCCTAACCGGGAAAAGCCGAAAGAAGATTATGCATTTAATAACTATTATTTATGTTAATCATAATTTTATCGCATGCTTAGTGTCTAAATTAATTGATAATTTGTCTCTTTAAAGGATGGCTCACACCTTTCTCATTTCATATTCATTTAATTAATTTGCTCTACACATTTAAATACAACAGTGTGCTGAATTCATTCCACCACTTTTTCTCTTTATACATATTTGATCAATTTCCAAGGATATGGAAAGTCTTAAGGAAATAGTTCTGCTATTCTGGCCTACCTTTTCCTAAAATGTAAACAAATAGTAGTTAACAAGATTGAAATAACTACCTTAATCTCAAGTTAATTACTTGTAAATCGAGAAAGGAGCTAGAAACTAAAGCTTGTATTTAAGAGGTAAAATAAAATATTTCAAGACTTTAATCAAAATGCTTACTCAGAGTCTGCCACAGACTGCTGTGGGGGATCAGTTAGTTTTTCTTATATTATTTTTTTCTAATTTGTCCTGCTTTATTGCCTTCTTCTATTTTGTATATTGTGGTGTATTTTCATTACACTGTATTTTAATTGAATTCTGTTTTTATTGTCTCTTGTGAGTCACACAGAAATTAAAGAATGCTACTTAACATTAATACATGTGAACAGACGGAGGACTGGAAACAAAATATTGTATTTAAGAGGGAAATAAAGAATTTCAAGGCTTTACTAGAAAAGTTCATTCAGAGTCTGCCATAGACTGCTGTGGAAGGAAGGCTAGTTTGCCTTCTTACACTGCTTTCTTTTAATTTGTATTGCTTTATTGTCTTCTTCTATTCTGTATATTTAGTATATTTTCATTACACTATGTTTTAATTACATTTTATCTTCCATTGCATATTTAAACTAGGAAAAAGACCAGAGCTGTGCCTCTCGTAAGTCACACAGAAATTAGAACAGGTTACTCAAGGTTAATTACCTGTGAACTGAAGAATGAGCTAGAAACTAAACCTTGTATTAAGAGATAAAATAAAACATTTCAAGGCTTTACTGCAAAGCTCACTCAGACTCTGCCATAGACTACTGAGAAGGAGAGGTTAGTTTGTTTTTCTTATATTGCTTTCTTGTAATTTATACTGTTTTATTGCCTTCTTCTATTTTGTATAATGTGGTTTATTTTCATTACACTTTGTTTTACCTGAATATTGATTTCTATTCCAGTTGGCCATAGTGGTGCAGCGGTTAACATTGTCGCCTCACAGCAAGAGATTCTCCAGTTCAATTCTCAGCTTGTGTGCCTTCTGTGTGGAGTCTGCTTGTCCTCCCTGTGATCGACTAAACTTTAAAAAGACATGCAGGTAGGTGCATGAGTGTGTGTGAGTGTCTTCTCTAAAGGCTGGGCACTGGGCTGGCAACTCGACACCATAAAAATTCACTGCCAATCATAAGCAGACCAGTGATCCGCTCTGGTGACCCCTAACCAGAAAAAGCCAAAAGACTTTTTATTTAAACTAAGAAAGAGACCAGAGCTGTGTCACTTGTGAGCCACACAGGAATTATACTTTCTCCAGTCTCCCACCCTGATGGTGGTGTGTTTTAAAACTCAACTGTCTGTCAAGTTGCCCATACTTTATGTTAGTTTGATCATATATTTCCTTCTCTGTCCTCTTTTATTGGCTATTATCAGTAAGCACAAAATTATCATTATGTGAAGTCAGTCCACTTCAGTGATTTAAATTTATTAGCTCTTCGACTGTATTCCATAGAGCCAGCTACTAAGTGCCACCCCCTTCCAATCTATCTTGCACTTAGTGGCATTCCCCTTAGATTGCTAAAGCTTGCATTACTCCCTCTTTCATATCTAACTGCTTACACTGCAACTCTTAGGACATTAACCCATTTCTCCATCTTACCTTTCAATTCTGTAACATCTGTCCAAGACCACCAATCATTGGAGAACTCACATTTTATCTCTCTGTAGTAATCTTGAAATTTGTTCTGTTTTGTTCCTGGTGAGAGAAGGAGCAGAGGGCATTGATTTCTGACTGCCTCTGATTGGACAGTGAATGTCTGTGTGGGACCTTCCTGATTAGTCTGGTTGCTCTTCAAGGCATCTACCAGGAAAAGGCTATAATTAGCCTATATACCTCTGCATCATCAGGGACAAGGCTGTTGATTACCAAAGAGTCTGTGGCCTGCTTCTCATCTTGGGATCGGTACTACTATTTTTGCTGGTGGTGAAAGAAGAAGCGAACAGGCATTGTATCCCAGCAGCATGAAGTTATGGTGAGACTTACACTAGCATTATCCAGGTAGAAGCAAATTAGGTGAATCCCCACCATTTATCTTTATTGACATAGCTAATTCTTTTTTCTTTTCAGTAAGTACTGCTTGATTAGCTGCTGTCCAACCTAACTTCAGAATATCTCCTTAAATACTTCATCCATAAATCATCAGGGCCTACTTTAGTAGTTTCCCCTGAAGTGTTTGGCAATGCCCTGTATAGACGCAGGCATCTTGAGCTGACATTTTTCCTATAAAAGCACACTTGAAATTTCACCAGTACCTAACTGCACACACTGTTACTAGTTTGCAGTGACAAGCACTGCCCCCAGAGTTACAAACCAGATACTCCTGACTTTACTCTATATTCTCACTGCAACCATCTAATCAATAAACTAGGGCCCATTGCCACAAATATGAGCTTTTCCGCTATCTCCATTACCAGCTTGTTGGATATGGGCATCCTGAGGCAATGTAAAAATTGCCTTATGTTTACTGACAACCAGCTAATTCACAAACAAATTGATAAGATATGTGAGAGATGTGTTTGCATAATGTTACTGGAGGCAAAGTTCTCACATAAATCCACTCCTAACGTCAGTCAAGTTGTCAGTAGTACACATGTTGCACCCGCCACACATAGCACAAAGTAGACACATAGACCCACATATGCTGAGGCACTTAAATGTAGCCTTCTTAAACCATAAAGACCTCCTACGTGAATTAAACCTAACAAATGCCCAGAGGAGCACAGAATGCACTCTTTCAAAACAAAACCCACATCAACACTTACAGCCACATCTCATGAAGCCTCTACTTCTAACCCCATAAGGCAAGCCACCACACAATACAACATTCTGGTCGTTGACGACTCCATTGTGAGACACACTGATTTTTATCTCACCAGGCTTAGTAAGAAAAAAGTTAACAATCACTTACTTATCAGGGGTCAGGCTCCACCTTATTACTCACACGTTCAGGTCGTAGGACCACAAGTAAAAGTATGACTCAGTCATAGTCCATGTTGGTGTAAATGACCTGAGAAGCACCTCCCCAGACTATATAAAGAGAGATATCATGGAACTCTCAGAGTATGTGTCCCAGGCTGGTATGAGCCTATCTTTGAGCAACATTCTACCTTCTCCAAGGACGATGCCATAATACAAACAGAAGATGACTGATTTTAATGATTGTTTTAGTTTCTGGTGATATTCTAAGGGGTACAGTATTTGACAACATGGAACAAGATGGTCAGCAGACCATGTTGCCTTGACAAGGATAGCCTGCACCTCTTCCCTCTAGGCTTTTGAATATTGGCTAAAACATTGCCCTTACCAGTAGTGCCTTTTTAGGCAATACCAAACTGAAAATACTTCCAACACAGTAAATCAAAACTAAGAAAATCTAAAGGAGCTACTGCTCAATGCTAGGAGTCTAAACAAGAAACTACACTGCCTATAAACTCTCCTCAATCTAGAGAACACTGACATCTGTACAGTCATTGAGACTTGGTTTAAGGCCATAGGCAGCACCCTGGCAGTGCAAGGACATAATGCATTTTGACCAGCTCCTACACAGGCACGGAGTAAAGGTGTCTCAATTTACATAAAAAATAAATATACCTCAAGGCTGGTCTAACAAGAAGATGCACTTGAACTTTTCAGTGTTCAAATCACTGTAAGTAAAACTCCATACCATTTCCTTGCAAGCTATCGGTTCCCCACTATGACCCAGGAAACCCATAAAATGGATTTAATCTTACTGTAAACACTAAACATCCAACCCAATACCATATTCATGGGCAACTTTAATTACTCCACTATTAAGTAGGAATCATATATGGCATGAATAATACCACAGTGCAAGCAGAAAATTATTGATTTCAACAAATGGCTAAGTTTCTGGTGTCATTGTAAGGGGATCCAGTATCTGTCTGCCTGGGATGACATGACTGACAGACCTTGATGCTTTGCCAGAGATGGCCTGCATCTGTCACCGCTGGGCTTCTGGATACTGACCAAGGCTCTTGCCACTCCTATAGTGCCTTTTTTAGGTGGTGTTCCAAAGACCAAATTACCACTGTAACAGCTACAAACAAATGCAATCAGAGGGTCATGCTGCTCAACGCTAGAAGTCTAAATCTCAAAATGCACTCACTCTAAGCACTCCTTAAAATGGAGAACATCGACATTTGTGCTGTAACAGAGACCTGGTTCAAGGCAGCAGAAAGCACCCCTGCACTACCAGGCTATAACTCATTCCACACCTTTCAGCCACAGAACTTGGACCGAAGCTGCAAAGGCAGTGGCATTTCATATTCATAAAGGATGCTCACACCTCCAGACTGGTAGCCCAAACATAACACATCAGAGATACTTCAGGTGCAGCTAACATTGGGTAAGACAGCGATTCAGGTCGTAGCCTGCTATAGGTCCCCAACCATGTCCCAAGACTCGCACTCCATGTTCCTAAGCACCCTGGGGAATAATAGGGTCCAACCTAACACTCTCTTACTAGGCAACTTCAACCACCCCTCCATTAACTGGGAAAACTACTCGTGTACCAATATACTTGCCCAATGATTCCTGGAGTTCATTAATTCCAATACACTGGATCAGCTCGTTCTTACCCCCACTAGAGGTAGCAACATCCTTGACCTGGTCATTACTAACATGGGCGACAGTTGGTCTGCACCAATAGTCAGCTCCTCCCTGGTTAGATCCGACCACAAACTTATCACCTTGGAAATCCACATCCCTCCCACCCCCCCACCCCACCCCATGCAAAGGTAACTACCATGAAAAACTTTTTCAAAGCTAATTCTGGGCTCCTAAAAAACAGTGGTGGCTAACTTCACGGCACCCATGCAAATGGAGAGTAGTTGTATGACTGCTGAATCATACACCATTGCACTGTACGAACACATACACAAAGGCATGGATCTCGCCATACCCAATAGAACCAAGATGCTCTCCTCCAAAACAAGGAAGCCAATCTGGCATTCTCCTGCCATAAACAAACTCTACCCACAGAAGGAGGAAACTGATGCGGAATAAGGTTAAGTCCCAAGACTGGAAAAACTCCCTTATCAGCCACAACAAAAAGTTGAGAGCCCTCATCAAAACTTCTAAAGCTAGCTATGAAAACAGAAATGCAGCAGATAGTAAAGACAACCACAAGGCCTTCTATAGTTATGTAATGAATCTCCACAGCAATACCCAGATTTGCTCTAAGCTACTGCACAATGGTACCTCCTACACTGAGCCAACAGATATTGCCAGTATACTGGCCAACAGATTCAGTGCCAACTTTAACCCTCCCCCCCAAAGGACCAATCACAATACCAGTCAATTGCCAGGCACCCAGTATTACTGCTGCACAGATTAAAATAGCACTGTCCATGGCCAAGAATACAGCTTCTATGGGACCTGACAATATCCCTGGCTGTATTCTACATGAACTACAGAGTGAACTGGCACCTCACCTGTGTGCCCTGTTCAATCACAGCCTCACCTCAGGCTTTGTCCATACCGAATGGTGCACTGCTACAGTCATCCCTCTCCACAAAGGAGGAGTGACTACAAACCCTGGCAATTATCACACCATTAGCCTGATGAGCCTGATATGCAAAGCTATGGAATGCATCCCCGTGGACCTAATAAACAAGGATATAAGGAATATCCAAACTCTGGATCCCATACAATTTGGTTTTCTGAAGGGTAGATCATGCCTGTTCAACTTGGTCGACTTCTTTGAGTCAGTCACCAGAGCTGTGGATGAAGGCAAGGTGGTTCATACAGCCTACCTTGATCTGGCCAAGGCTTTTGATACCATTCCCCACTCAGGAATCATAGAAAAAGTCACTAAGCTAGGCATCAACCCCTATATCACTAGGTGGGTTGCAAAGTGGCTCACAGATAGAACCCACAATGTGAAAGTAGCTGACTCCAAGTCAGACTGCCAACAAGTCATGAGTGGGGTCCCACAGGGTTTGGTCCTGGGTCCTCTCCTGTTTGATATCTACTTCTCTGAAGTCCAGGCCAACACAAAAGGACTCTGGCTGACAAAGTTCACAGATGATTGCAAGTTGGGAGCTATTATTAACTCCCCAAGTGATGTTGACATCCTGCAGAATGGCCTCACTGAGACCAACGACTGGTGTCAGAACCATGGCCTTAAGCTCAATGCCAAAAAATGTGTCGTCATCCCCGATGGGAAAACCCCACTTCCCATGAATTACCACATTGATGGTAGTCCACAGAACACAGCAGGTGTTATAAGAGATCTGGGAACACAGGTTGACAGCAACCTCTCTTTTGATCACAGTACTGACACTGTGGTCAGAAAGTCCTTCTATGTGGCACATCTCATTACTAAGGGTTTTGCATCCAGGAAGAAAGAGGTCATTGTTTCCCTCTACTCTTCCCTCATTAGGTCAATCATTGAGTACAATGCCTTATTTGGCATGTACCTCACTAGACACCTGCAACAACTGGAGAGGCCACAAAAGTACCTCACAAAGAGGATCCTAGGCCTTAAACACGTGTCCTATATGGACAGACACAAAAAACTCCAATTATTCTCTGTCTCATATCACCTACTTAGAGGCGATCTCTGCTTGAGTTACAAAGCCATGTCTGACCCAACACTGTTAGAAATGCTACATCTAAAGAAATCCCAATCCCTCCGCACCACATGCTCCAGAGACCTCAGCCTCATTACCACAATTAACAGAACATGCTGGAGGGACAGGTTCATATCCCAGAGACTACCCATGCTATGGAATAGACTTCCCATACATGTCAAGCAGAGCACTTTGTTGACCCTCTTCAAGAGAAATCTTGATGAGTGGATGGAAAACAGAAAATTAATCCGGGGGATAACTCCAGTGGCTCAACTCCACAGAGGCACTGGGAACTAAGGTCGGGTGGCACTATGCCAGGGAATTCCTATGGCTAGGCTTGTAAAGGGCCCAGGGCCATTAGCCTAATACACACCTATGAACCTATGAAATGTGCAGGCACAGTGATTCCTGGATTTTGTAAACACAGATTCCATGGGCCAGACTGTCATTATATTGACCAGGGGCACAAGCATACTGGATCTGATCCCCAGAAATATGGAAGAGTGCTGCACAACTCCTAGTGTAATGTCCTCTCTGGCAAGGTCAGTCCACAAAATGGTCTCCTTTGAAGTAAAAATAAAACCCAGAACCCCACCTAACCCTGGAATGTTCAGAAACTACTCTAAGATTAGCTATTAAGTGATAACCTGACAAACTTTTGAGTCCCCAAATCCTAGAAACATTGCTGCCTACCCACAGAAACCCTATACAAGCATGTTATTAAGGGAATAGAGAAAGCTGTACCCACCAGGAATGAGTATGGCACTAACTCAAAAAACAAGCCACCCTAGTGGAATCACAACATCAGTAGGCTATATAATAGAAAGGAAAATCATGGCAAAAACTAGGATCTGTAGCAAACAGTAGGATAAAAGCACTCTCATCCAACTAAATAAGCAATTCAGAAGACAAAGTCTACCTAAGCCAGATTTATTTATTTATTTATTTATTGATATTTGTTAACCAGGTTAGTCCAACTGGGCTAGTAGCCCATTTTCAGTGGAGACCCAAGGAGAAAAACTCCAGGTAACAAATTACAGTTCAAAATTCACACTCAAATACTTTACAGTATGTAGAAAAAATTCACACTCCAATATTGTAAAAAAATTAGAAGTACATGCACAGTAGCAAATAAAAAATAACATTTATAGAAAGAAATATAAAAATATACATCAAAAGTTAGAACTTCAGTTTTGATAGGCTGATTTTACCCGGTAAACACCTAGAAGGTTATTAGGTGAGAAAAGGGTGAGAGTATTATTACTACACAAGTGGTGGGAAAATGATACAAGAGTATGGTAGGGTTAGGTTGGGTTGTGGCAGGTGCAAGTCTTGGAGTTTAGTAGGTTTATTGTGAGTTCTTTTTTAAAGTGTAGTTGGTGGATAGTGGAGCAAGTGTGTATAGGTAGCTTGTTCCACACTTGGGCTACAGAGCATTTATATAAAAGTTTGCCCACATTTTTCTTTGATTGGTAGATATCCAGGAGTTGCTGGTTTGATATGTGGAGGGTCCGAGATGGGAAATAGGTGGATACCAGGGAAGACAGACCTGGGCAGAAAGTTGGTTTGTAAACTATATAGTGTATTATTTGAAATTGTGATAGAAGGAGTTGTTGGGGGAGTTCAGGTCATTGGAGAACGTTTAGTGCCAGGCAGTGGTGTGAGTTGTAAGGAGAGTTCATAATGAATCTAGCTATTTTGTGGTATGTTTGTTGAAGTTTGGACAATGTTGTGGCCTGGATGTTTGTTAGAATTGGGGCAGCATATAGAAGGGAGGGGAGGAGGAGTGCTTGTGCCAGGAAGAGTCTGGCATTAGAGGTTAGGAATTTTTTGTTTCGATATAGCAAGCCTAGTTTCTGGTGTGTTTTTTATACATTGGAGTATGTGTCAGTTAAATTTACGTTCATCAACAATGATAACACCTGGGAGCCTTGTGTGGGGTTCAGATTTTATGATAGTGTTATTGGTGGATGTAATAGCAAAGGTGGATTTATGATGAGAGAGAATGGGGGAGAAAGAGCAAGACTTTAGTCTTTTTAGGGTTCAGGATGAGTAGATTGTTGGGCAGCCACTTTTCAGTGGACTGAAAGGTGCTTTGGGTTAGGGTAAGGAGTTCTGAGTTATTGCTGGAGGTGGAGATGACAGTTAAGTCATCTGCATATTGGATGAGGGAGGACTGATGACAGAATATGTATAGTTCATTAGTGAAGATGTTAAATAGGAGGGGACTCAAGATGAAGCCTTGTGGAACACCAGATGGGACTGGAATATAGGGAGAGCAAGATGAGAGCCAGATTTGAGGTAAATTTGGCCTCTCCGGCCAATGACCACCAGGCATTCTTTATCTATGTCCGCAACCTCAAAATCAGTACATAGTTGTGTGCAGAACTCATTGTTAGTGGAGCCACTTATACTAAGCCAGAAGATAAAGCAAAGTTGATGTCAGACAAACTCAACTCTAACTTTACCCCTATCTCCCCCTAAGCTTCACTTCAGTAAATACCATCAAATATAACTCCCTCTACTGATACTAAGATACAGGCCCTCAATGCTCTTTCTATAACCAAGAACACTGCATCAATAGGCCCCGACAATATCTAGAACTATCTTCCAAATAGCTTTAAACATGACCAAACAGACCATCTGGAATCACTATTTAACTATAGCCTCCAAACAGGCTTCATGCCTCATGAATGGAGAACAGCAGCCATTATCCCTCTACACAAAGGTAGGCTATCAACAGACCCTGAAAACTACACCCATATCTCTCACTATTCTCATATGCAAAGCCATTGAAATAATTATCATGGAAATGATCAATAATGGCATAGGAAACCTTCAGATGCCAGACCCAACCCAGTTTGGTTTCATCAAGGGTAGTTCACTCCTACTCAGTTTGGTGGACATCTTTGAGAAGGCCACCAAAGCAATGGATGAGGGCAAAATGGTTTACACTGCATACCTTGTCCTGTCCAAGGCATTTAACACTATACTCCACTTAGGCATTGTTGAGAGTCTCAAGAGGTTAAGTATAAACTCTTATGTCACCTGATAGCTAGCCAGCTGCCTCACAGACAGGACCTAGGAAGTTAAAATCGGGGAGTCCTCCTCTACAAAGAAGCCAGTCAAAAGTGGTGTCCCTCAGGGATCAGTCCCAACTGGATCTGCTCCTTTTTGGGATCTACTTCTCTGAAGTCAAGGCTAATGTCAAGGACCTCTGGTTGATCAACTTTGCAGAAAATCGCAAATTAAGAGTAGACATAGACTTCCCCACTGACACTAATGTACTCCAGGAAGGACTGGCACAGATAAATAACTTGTGTCAGGGTCATGGATTAAAACTAAATGCCAAGAAATGCATAACAGTATCCTTTGGGAAGTCATCCACCCCTGGTACCTATCATATTGACAACACATCCATAAGAGTCAACCCAATAGTCAGGGATTTCTGGACACCCATAGGCAGCAATCTTGACTTTAACCAGCGTGTGTCTGCAGTAGTGTGGAAATGTTTCCATGTTGTACAAGTTATAAACAAAGGAAGGGCATCTAGGTCCAAGAAGATCATTGTTCCAGTGTGATTGGCATTCATCTGACTTGTCATTGAGCACAATGCCCCGCTTGGTATGTACATAAACAGGTACATCCAACAACTGGAATGTCCACAGAGGTCCTTCACTAAAAGAATACAGGGTAAAAGTAACATGTTTTATGCAGACTGCCTCAAAGTTCTATCACTGTATTCTGTCTCCTACAGGCTGTAGAGGGAAGATCTATGTTGTCATACAAGGCATTGTCAGACCTCACCCTGATGGACTTCCTCCATATCCACAAAGCAAACAGCACCAGAATTACCCATTCTAAACACTTAAACCTTGTCTGTGTTATAAATAGGATCTGGAGAGACAAGTATGTATCCCAGAGACTAGCCCTTCTCTGGAACAGGCTCCCCATTCATGTGAAAATGGACACATGCAGCCTGTAAATGTTTCTTTCCCAGGGCCCTTGCTTGTAAATGTTTCATCTGCCAGCCTTACACTTATCAAGGGCACCAGACCTTGTCAGGGATTTGGGATACATGACTAGGCTTAAAAAGGCCCTAGTGGTTGTTAGCATAGTATACATGGGTCTATATTATAACATCGAATTTTATAAAGTACAAATGTTATAATATCGAACCAGTTTTGTCGAATGCTGAAAACAGCGAAGGTGCAGGACACCGAATTCTTTCCCAGGGAAAGAATTTGGTGGGACGTTGCTGTGGCTTCGCTGTTTTCAGCATTCGATATGTTGGAGCGTTACGGGTCGGGTTCAGGTAAGTGTGCGATTGTATGTAGGTTAGGGTTACGGGCCGGGTTAGGTGAGTTAGGGTTAGGGAACGGGTCAGGTAAGTGTGCGGTTGTGTGTAGGTTAGGGTTAGAGGGCGGGTTAGGTGAGTTAGGGTTAGGGTGCTGGTGAGGTGAGTGTGCGATAGTGACGGATCTTAGGGTTAGGGTCGGGTTAAGGTAAGTTGATAGCTAGTAGTGTATGTAAAGTTTAGCTTAGGTGTAGTGTATGTGTGTGGATTGGTGTTTTTGTGTGTGGTTGTGTTGTATGTTTCTTGGAATAGCGATTTTTTCCCTGGGAAAAAAAATCGCTATTCTGACTGTTCGATGTTTGCGGATTTCGATGTTTAGGGTTCTATATTATAACATTCGATCTTTTTAGATTTTGACATTATAATAGAAACACGTATACACATATGAACTTATGAACATATAAGTTTGAAGTCTATAATCTGAAGGGGGCAATGCTTAATAACCAGAAATTGGCATCTCTACTGTGTGGGAAGTATGCCACCTTCACCCAGTGTGTCTTATCTAATGTCTTCTTCTTCTTCTTCTCCAACTATGACAAGATGCCGATCCCTCATCTAACTAACTGGTTGCTGCTTTTATAAAGACTGGCAGAGTACACATGCTGGTATGAGCTAGCATCATCTACCAGGTGTTAGTCCTTGAATGCCTGCCCAACAGGTATCTTTTCCCCCGACAGCAATCCACAGGCACTAGTCCCACCAGTGTCTGTATATCTGATGCAGGTTTTCCAAATGCTGGCCTAGAGATGTCAGCTTACCCAACATTGCTTTTTTCAGACATCACTTCTACAAGATTTGGTGCCACCAGCCCTGGTGACACAGGCAGCTGTTTCACAGACATCTACTCTTAAGTGTCATTTTTTTACTGTTACATTACCAATCAGTCCCATGTATTACTGCCTCCCCACACATAAACTTGTTTTTTCTCTTGCAAGAGCCTAGCCAGTACTAATAGTTTTATGTTATGTGTATTCCTACATTATATTTAATAGTCCCACTTCCTCCACCTCCATCATCTTCTTCATCTACCTTAATGTTTAGTCTTCCCAAAATTCGACAGGCAGTACACAAAAATAGGTTTTTGGAGTTGTTTTAGGCCACCTGTGTCAAGGAAGCCTCAAACATTTCTAGCTAAAACAAATAATTTACAGTTTGTGCTGAAACTTAGCCAGCTCAACATAACCCCCACTGTGATGATAATGTGGGCACTTGTGTTGCCACAAGGGTTACCAATATCCCACTTCATCCATGTGTATGTTTCTTAACACATTCCAGACAACAGCTACCATCTCTAGTTTGCATGGCTATGCCCCATTCCTGCCTGTAGTCCAGCCCCTATCATGAGCAATCTGTTCCCACTGGCTAATACTGGGTCATCTAATGGAGCACTGGACACAACTATACCAAGGCTCACTGCCCCTCTCCCAAATGGGCATGACCATCTCCCCACTTTCATTGTGAAGCACCTAAGCTGCTAAATGAACTCTGGTAGATTGAGCTGAAGCAAGGGCTTCATACATCTATACCATCAAGCATGAATACCACCTCTTATGTTTTATCACATGACACACTGGCCCCTGTTAGTCTAAAGACAAACCTCCTATTTCCTTGCAAGAAGTCATCTTTGTAGGCATGTACCTTAAATCCTAATATGATTGTTTCTGCAGTGGCTGTCCAGACTCCTTTCAAAGAGTCAAGGACATTGACCAGATCTGGTAAGCATGTGTTCACATCGTATACTTCTCTGAGGACAGAGAACTATTTCACACACATGTCTATTTCTCAGATATATTTTAGGTGAAATGCAACATACAGTAGAGGAGGCATGTGGTCTTTCTATGAGACACTTACAGCTAAAGACATTCAGGTCTTACTGTATGGGCAGTGTTATTATCTGTGTGGCTTATAATGCACATACAGGGCTGCAAGGTTGCAGGATATGCAGCTGTCATCCTCTTGTACTTCCAAAAACACCAATCGACCTTTCTGAGATCACACTAACAAATTATTGATTCCACTTTCCAGAGACAGCTGTTGTTTGAGCCAGAAATTAGTAATTCTTTCCAAAGTATGACTGAGAAGGTTCAGATCCATATGGCTGCAGTACTGAGTTTTGAACCACCACATCATATCTAGAGCAAGATGTAGAGGAGTTGGTAGAAGTTTTTGTTCCACTGAAGTCTGACATTCCAACAACAATTTTCTTCTTGGTCCAGCAATGCTTTCAAGGTGGAATCCAGCAGAGGCTCTAGCCTGGATATTATGCCCATCTCTAGTTTCAGGGCAAATGCAGGCAGCCTCAGGGTAATTCCCTGCCAGACCACTATTATATGGAGGGTGCTAGAAAGAGCTGCTGCCTCCACACCTCCTATTTATATATTTATTTATTTTTCACTGAATAGGCCATTGTCTATGGCTATCACTTAACAAGTTTCTTCCCTGTCCTGCTAATTTCATGTCCTTGACAAATGTTTCCCCTCATCAGAAATAACTTGTAAAGAAGAAAGTTGCAAGGACTCATTGAAATGTCGGTACTAGAAATGTTGTGTGCTAATATGTCAAAAAGTGATTGAAAATGCTGAAGGGCAAATCTTGAACATTGGTCTTCTTCTTCTTTAAAATTCTTTTTTACAGGGGGCAAGCTCCCTGTCCCTCCCCGATGTGGGCGCAAGACTCCCACACCCCCAAATTTCTATATACTAATTTTAACATTGCTTACCTTGGAGAAAAGAGAGTATTCTAAGAAATGTCCACTTCAGATTTAATATATGCAAGTCCCTTTTTCAGCTATTCAGGCTCCATGTTTTGGGACTCCCTCTAGTAGGTCCTTAAATTTCAAATGGTAGATCTCCTCAAATGAAAACCATTTAAGAGATTCTACAGGATAATTACTAACTTGGATATTATTCCAGAGTCTTTTTAGTCTTTTTTAAATCGCATTCTAGACTTGGTGGGCTTAACGTCTTTATCCTACAGCAGATATTGCACTTCAGTCTCTCCTTCCTTGTCTATCCACAGGAGACTGGATTTGCTTTCTTGACTTTCACAATGCCTACCTACATAATAAAGGAGAACTCCGCCCAAAAGTCAAGTTTTTCTTTCTAAAAAGTATTTTTCCCTCCCTGTAATCCAAGACTAAACTCTTCACATACAAAACATCATTTAATAACTATGTTTGCCTTTCTTTCCTGCATCTGTCTCATCTGTTACATCACAACAGCTACTAAGAGTGGCACAGTAATTAAGTTGGGATACTTATCCCAACAACAGACTCATTAAGAAAACAATGATATTTAAATGTGCCTGCCCCTGGCTATGATATTATATGTAAAGACAGGTCAGGGAAAAAAGGAGGGGGTGTAGCCATCCTTTTCCAAAGTCACCACTCTATAGAACAAATTGAACACAAGTCTCAAGAAATCCAAGACATAGATCTAATATTAGCTAGACTAAAACTAAAGCCCAACAAACAAATCATAATAGCTGGGGGTTATATACCATCAGGCAACAACACTAATGTACTCAAAAACCTACTAAATTGGATGAAAATCACTCATCCACAGGAAACCATTCTTGCAGGTGACTTTAACATTGATTGGTCTGACTGTAACAGTCAAAACCCCACCACCCATATCAACCTTCATGGTTTTACTCAAATTATCAATACTCCTACAAGAACAGACAAAACCTCTAAACGACAATCAGTCTTAGATTGGATACTAGTATCTGACCCCACTCAAGCCCATCTCTCAGGTAGTCTCCCTGATCCCCTTAGTGACCATCAAGCAACATACCTGATTAGGAATTGACCCCACCTAACTAAACAACCCATTGTCAAGATCATACGAAACAAAAATACTTCAGAGCTCAAGACTTAATAAATTCACTCAAATCCTGTATATGGTCTCCATTAAAATACTTAGCACTAGATGAAGCTGTAAAATACTTCAGCTCCACCTTCCTAAACATCCTGAACTCCCGTGCACCACCCAGAACCACCAGAATTAAAACCAACCACACACCATGGCTATCAAAAGACACCTGGTCCTTAATGAAAGAAAGAGACAAAGCCTGGTTGCAATTCCATAGACACAAAACTCCTATCCTAAAACTAATGTACCATGAACTACGTAATCAAGCCAAAAAACACATAAAAATTTACAAAACTAGCTACTATAAAACTTTACAGGAAAAATACTCCAACAACCCCCAAACATTTTGGGCCTCAATCAATAACCTATTACACCCATGAAAAACTTCCACCCCTTCTCCACTACTACCAAACAATCTTCACAACATACCCACCCACTTTAACAAATACTTTACTGAAACTATCCAAGCCCTAGCCAATACCCAAACAACTAGCACCCACCCAATATCAACAACAGCTCCCACCTTTTCCAATACAAAAAGCAATACACCTAGTTTCTCCCTAGAACCAATCTATACTACAATTATCAGCAAACTCCTCAAAAAACTGGAATCAACAACCCCAGCAGTAGACAAACTACTAGCAGAATTCCTACAGATTACCGCAGAGGCCATAGCCTATCCTGTGTCCATCCTCATTAACAGATCTATAACTGAATGCAAAGTACCCAATTCATGGAAAATATCTCACATAATACCATTACACAAAGGGGGACACTCCCTTGAACTTACAAACTACTGCCCCATTGCTATACTATCACCCCTATCAAAAATATTAGAGAGGGTAGTCCACTCACAACTAATGAATTTCCTCCTTCACAACAACCTATTATCCCCATCCCAGCATGGATTCAGACCTTCCCACAGTACTACCACAGCATTACTATCCTTTTCAAACTCTGTTAATACCCACAGAAACAACAGCCTGTTCGTAGCCTCCATATTCTTAGACTTATCCAAAGCCTTTGATATGGTGAACCATAGTTTACTCCTAGAAAAACTGGCCACTTTTAACATAAATTCTTCCACCTTATCCTGGTTCAGTAGCTACTTATCTAACCAACAACAAGCTGTTTTTTGGGAAAACCACCTGTCACCCCTACTTCCAGTAACCATTGGTGTCCCACAAGGGTCCATTCTCAGCCCACTGCTATTCTCATTATTTACTAACGACATAGCATCATCCCTACCCTCGGCCACAATAGTCCAATACGCAGATGATACCACTATAATATGTGCAGCCCACACCCTCGACAAACTTCAAATCATAACCCAAAACAGCTTTAACCTAGCCAAAGAATGGTTCTCCAACATCAAACTACTGCTTAATCCAACAAAAAAAAAATTATTCTTTTCAGTCCAAGTAGATCTCCCCCATAAACGATAACTTTGCAATAATATCCAAAGACAATGCGAATATCACTCCAACACTACACACTAAGCTTCTAGAAGTAGAAATTGACAGTAAACTCAAATTCGACATCCATATTTCTCAATCAAGAATGTCAACAAAAAGATTGGACTCCTTTATAGAAACCACCACTACATGACCAGACACACAAAATCCACCATAGATAGAACCCATCTGTTATCTATACTTCTTTATGCTTCCCCAGTCTTTACCAACCTTCACCAAACAGAGCTCTCTAAAATTGAATCATGCTACAACAAAATTGCCAAATTTGCTAATGAAGCCACTCATGGGTCCCATCACTCCAATCCCTTAGACAACTCAACTGGCTTGAGTTTCCACAACTCCTCCTACTCAACCAACTTACCACTGTCCATAAGCTCTACTATCTTCCTATGAAAACACCTGCCTTGCAACAATTAATTCAACCCTACACACCCTCCAGAAACCTAAGATCAACACACCGGAACCACATAAGTATCACCAAGCACAAAAATGAAGCTGGCAAATCCCTCTTTGCCTGCTGCATTGCAAAAATCTGGAACCTCCTGCCCGATCATCTAACCTCAACATCCTCACCTTACCTCTTCAAAAAAAACATCAAATCTCACTTTATGCAAAACTGGCTGTGTTCAGGTCTTCCCCCAGGCTAGACCAAATCTACTCACTGCTATTAATACTCTCCCAAATAATGAATACTGCAATGGTTCTCATCCTCTAATAGTTTATTGACTCAATGCTAGAAAATAAAGTATTCTCTACTATTGTTCCCTATTTGCTCAAATTCTACCAGATACTCAACTGTAACTCATTTCAATCTATTGTTTGAAACTGCATTCAGCTAATATGGTGTACTTTGTGTATGAATATCTTGTACCTTGTGAATGTTAACTAATGTAATGTAATACTTGTGGATCTTTGTGCATGAATATCTTTGTACCATGTGAATGTTAACTAAAGTAATGTAATATTTGTGGAGCTTTTCTCCCCAGGCCTCCACTGAAAATGGACCTGTGTCCAGTCAGACCTTCCCGGTAAACAAATGTAAAATAAATAAATAAATTATCAGTTACAGATTGCCAGTATCACACCTCAGATAAATAGAGTAGCCTGTAGTCTGAACAAAGGCAGGGCTTTCAGGCTTAATTTTCAGATGCAAATGTCTTTTCCTGTAATAAAACTCAGTTCCACAAAGAAAGAACGCAAATTTATTAATCTAACTTCTTACTTTCTGTCAGTATATGATTTTGCATTTTTCTACACTGTAATTTTTGCAAAAGTGCATATTTCTTCTGGAGTTGAGGAAAGACGATTAACATCAGACTTTATTTCTAGCTACAACATTTAAATTTGTGAATGCAATACAAACGTTCTCGGCCCAAGTAGCATCTATTAATCATAGGGGTCAGATTTCTCACACTTAAACACTGAGCTACAGTTGTTGCTTTGAAAAGAACAATTAACTCAGCTACATTTTCAAGCCTGTCATTCAAACATAGCAACAGAGATGTCCACTAATAAAAATCAATGGAAGCAAAGTTATTAAAAATGTGGATTGAAGTGGACAGTGAAAATTAAGCAGCCACAGCAGTGTTGTCAACTGATGAGAGAGAAAACTACAATAAATGATCCCCTCGTCTTAAGGATTTCTTTCTGTCCCTCTAGATGTGGTTCTCCTCTAAGACAGCTAAATAGATAAGAACATTGCTGCTCTTCTGAATACAAGCTAGTCACTACCAGTTTTGCACTCTTCCATTTAGTATTAATACTTTTTCAAGGGTATTTATAAATCAAAATTTCAACGTATCTACCCCTTTATGGTTACAGGCAGCAAAGTGGATTGTTATTTAGGGTCTGTGTCCAATTGTCTAGTTCCAGCAATATTCTTTCTGAGCAGAGGGAGGACCTGCATCATAACTTTCACTCCTTAGCAATCACTGTACTCTTTTATAAATATGTATCATCACTTTGCCACAGTTTCTGACATTCATAGATTGCCTCTAGGTACCAGAATTTGTGTAGTACATTTACTGTGATAGACATTTCAGGATATACTCTCAGTAGATCAAATTTCTGTTCATGGTCTCTACAATGACCAGCTTATGTGTCAGCATGCTAGGTCTGATGACATGGTGCACTGTGATGGTGCCTTGCATGAGGTGCAATACATGAGTTTTGTAACAGATGATAAGGTCACTCCACCACAAGTACAAATATGACTCTGTCATTGTCCATGTTGGTGTGAATGACCTGAGACATAACTCCCTGGACTACTTGAAAAGAGACATGAAGGAGCTGTCTGATCTTGTAGCCCAATCAGGTGTGACCCTAGCCCTGAGTAGCATCCTGCCATCACCCAGGATGATACTATAGTACAAGGACAAAATGATTGACTTCAACAATTGGCTAAGCTACTGGGGTCATTCTAAGGTGATCCAGGATCTGTCTGCCTGGGATGACATGATCAACAGACCACAATGCTTTGCCAGAGATGGCCTGCACCTGTCACCCTAGGGATTTCGGATACTGGCTAAGGTTCTTGCCACCCCTATAGTGCCTTTTTTAGGCAAGGTTCAAATGACAAACTCACCACCATAACAGGTACAAGCAAGCAAATTTGTAGGGTAATGATACTCAGTGCTAGAAGTCTAAACCTCAAAATTCACACACTCGAGGTACTCCTTAAAATGGAGAACATTGACATCTGTGCAGTGACAGAGACCTGGTTCAAGGCTCCAGACAGCACCCCTGCATTACCAGGCTATAATTCATACCACACCTTTTGGCCACCTAACCTGGACTGAAACACTAAAGGTGGAGGTGTGCCCCTATTCATTAAGGATAGCCACACCTCCAGGCTAGTTGCTCAGTATAATGCATCCGAGATTATCCAAGTGCAACTAACTCTGGGCAAGACCGAAATCCAAATTGTAGCTTGCTACAGACCCCCCACCATGCCCCAGGATTCCCACTCCTCATTTCTTGATACACTGTAAAATATTAGGGTACAACCTAACACCCTAATAATGGGTGATTTCAACTACCCCACCATTAACTGGGAAAACTACTCATGTACCAACTCTTTTGCTCAACGTTTTCAGGAATTCATAAATTCCAATGGCTTGGATCAACTTATCCCCACCCCCACCAGGGGCAGCAATATCCTAGACCTGGTCATTACCAACATGGGCAACTGGTGTTCCACACCAGAGGTCATTTCCTTGTTGGTCAGAGCTGACCACAAGCTAATCACCCTAGACAGCCACATCCCACCCCCACCCCCCATCAGGGAAACCACCGTAAACCATTTCTCCAAAGCCAACTTCATGCTTCTTAAGACAGAAGTCACAAACATCACAACACCCCATGCAGATGGATAATAGAGGTACGACTGCTGAATCCTACACAAATGCACTTTATAAGCACTTACACGAGTGCATGAATCGTGCAATCCCTAACAGAACCAAGATGGTATCCTCCAAAAAAAAGGAAGCCAATCTGGTGGTCCCCTGCCATAAACAAACTCTATAACAGAAGAAAGAAACTGTTGCAAAAAAGAGTAAAATCCCATGATTGGAGAAACTCCCTGGTCAGCCTCAGTAAAAAGCTGAGATCCCTCATAAAATCATCCAAAGCCAGTTACGAAAACAAAATCTCCACTGATTCTAAAGACGACCACAAAGCATTGTATAGCTATGTCAAGAATTTCAATAGCAACACTCAGATCTGCTCTGAGTTACAGCACAATGGCACTAAATATACAGAACCAACTGATATTACCAACATCTTACCCCCCCCCCCACTCACCCCCTAAAGGGCCCATCTCTATACCGGAAGAAAGCAAAGTTCCTGTAACCACGGCTGCACAGGTAAAAACCACACTCTCCAAAGCCAAGAACACAGCATCTATGGGACCTGACAACATCCAAGGCTGCATTCTACATGAACTACAGAATGAACTGGCAACCCAACTAAGTACCATGTTCAATCATAGCCTCACCTCAGGCTTTGTTCCCACCGAATGGCACACAGCAATGATTATCCCACTCCACAAAAGGAGAGCCACCACAGACCCTGGGAACTACCGCCCCATTAGCCTGATGAGCCTGGTCTGCAAAGCTACGGAACATATCATCATGGAACTTATAAACAATGACACTGGTAATCTCCAAACTCTGGACCCCACCCAATTCGGGTTTGTAAAAGGCAGATCATGTCTCCTAAACCTGATAGACTTATTTGAAGCGGTTACCAACGCTGTAGATGAGGGTAAGGTGGTTCACACAGCCTGTCTAGATCTTGCCAAGGCTTTCGACACCATCCCCCACTCTGGAATTATAGATAAACTTACTAAACTAGGTATAAATCCCTATGTCACAAGATGGGTTGCTGTTAGAAAAATATGTATTAATGTATATGTTTATTGCTTATTAGAAGCTAAAAGGGTTAACACATTTCATTCTATTTTATGTACAGCTTAATTCTGTATGAAATTATAAGATGCTTTTTCAAACTGCAGTATGCTTTCTGAAATTGCATGATGCTCTCTGACCTAGTATTTGCTAGCACAGCAAAATTCATGTTTATGCCTTTTGGAAATGTACTGAGAAGCAGGTGATTATCTACTAGGTCAGGAAAATGAATGAATAGTGAATGAATAGAACAATACTGTTTTCTATAATGTGATTGAATATGAACAATCAGCCCTGTTCATGTTATGAGAACATGCAAAGCTGCGGAAAGGAAGAGATACATTAAACAAAGACTGCTTGAAGAAATGAACTGTAATCTGTACTTGCTTTGTGCTCGAATTAGCCATAGTACCTTGAATGGTAACATTGAATAGTGAGAAGTTGTATCTGACCGGTGGCCATCAAGGCCACGTTATTTTTCTTAGGAAGTTTTTTTGTAAACTTGATATGCCAGCAGAAAATCATGGACAAACAGCTGCTGTGAAATAATATTGAAAGAACTTGTGATTTATTATGTCAGCTTAGTAGGCAATACCTTGTAAGAAATGTATAAGAATAGCTTCACTTCCTGATTCTAGTTAGACAAACTCTGTATTAGCACATTTTTGTCTCCTTGCTGCAAGATTAAAGTGCCTTAATCTGAACCTGCCGTGTGTTGATCCTTTTGAAGTTGTTTTTCCTTTGACAGTTGCAACTGGCTCACTGACAGAACCCACACTATGAAAACAGCAGACTCCAAATCCGACTTCAGACCAGTGACAAGTGGAGTACCACAGGATTCAGTCCTGGGTCCTCTCCTGTTTGGTATCTACTTCTCAGAAGTACAGGCTAACACAAAAGGTCTTTGGCTAATGAAGTTCGCAAATGACTGCAAACTAGGAGCCATAATTGAAACTCCTAACAATGTGGATATCCTACAAAAGGGCCTCATGAGACAGATGCCTGGTGTCAAAGTCATGGCCTCAAGCTCAATACCAAAAAGTACATTGTCATCCTTTTTGGTAAAAACTCTATACCCATGAACTACCACATAGGTGGTCGTCTACTTAACACCAAAAGTGTGATAAGACTCCTTGGGACACAGGTGGACAGTAGTCTCTCCTTTGATAATCATATTGCCACAGTAGTCAGGAAATCCTTCTACGTGGCACTCCCCATCACAAAAGGTTTCTCATCCAGGAAAAAAGAGGCCATTGTTCCCCTCTACTCATCACTCATTATAGAGTACAATGCCCCTTTTGGTATGTACCTCACAAGACATCTACAACAACTAGAAAGGCCACAGGAAATACCTCACAAAGAGGATTACCAGTCTCAAACAGATGCCCTACGCAGACCGTCTAAAAAAACTCCAGCTTTACTCTGTCGCATATTGCCTACTCAAAGGCGATCTCTGCCTAACATACAAATCTGTGTTAAACCCAGAGCTGCTGGACATGCTCCACTTAAAGAAATCCCAGTCCCTCCTCTAGGGACCTAAACCTTGTCACCACAATAAACAGGACATGGTGGAGGGATAGATTCCTGTCCCAGAGACTTCCCATACTCTGGAACAAACTACCTATCTATATCAAACAAAGCTCCTCATTAGCACTCTTAAAGAAAAATCTTGATGATTGGATGGGAGATAGGAAATTCACCCCGGGGATCACTTCTGTGGCTCTGCTCAACAGGGGCACAGGAAAATAATTTTCTTGGGTGGCGAAACCCAGGATACCCTTTTGGCTAGGCTTATACAGGCCCTAGGGCCAATAGCCTAGTACTTACCTATGAACTTATGGACGTATGAAGAGTGCAGGATTCCAAGAAAATTCTTTATAGACTCCAATCAAGGCATTCTGGGCATAAAGAAACTACAAAGTGAGTTGTGCATACCTCTCAACTGTACAGATTTTTGTAGAATATCTAGATTTTTGCCTCATATTTTTGGTCCATTTTTCATAAAATTGTAGTTTACTGGCAAATTAGTGGAAAATAATTAAAGACTACAGTTGGAAAGTAATGACAGACATTTGAGTTTCAGACTTCATCTCTTCAGAAAATTCATGCTGATACAAAACCTGTTATTCTATCAACTCTCTAAGCTTGTAAGAGCAGTAGTTAAAAAATGTCGCTATTGTGGGGCCTTTGTCCTACCTTTATTAAAGGCTTCATCCAGATTTCATGCTCTGTGAAGTTGACAGGTGGTCCTGCCCACCCAATCTTTTAGCAGAAATACTTTCTATCCACCACCCCCAGGTGAGATATTGTCCATGGATGATCCATTACCTGAACTGATGCGGTCACTGAATCTCTGCTTCAGTCAGCAATCCAAGATGCTTATCATTATTCTAGAGATGAGTGCTATTCTCTATTGCATGCCATGTATCAGCATTCTCCTTGAGGTTATATCTCTATTCAATAAGACAAACATTCATGGTCTGCTATATCATCAAGTCAGGCAGGGAGGTATTCTCACCTCCATACAGGTAAGCATAAGATGTTAGGACTGGGTCTTGAAGAAAAACTATTTTATTTCAGTGGTCTATATCCCTTGGGAAACCAGTTACCTAGCAGTCAGGATCAACTGGCACATCCTAATGCCTTGTGAGCAGTCTTTGAGACCCAATCACAGCAAAAAAATGGGGGGGGGGTTCAAAGGTTGGGATCATCTAATATGTGGCCTCTTTGCATTCCCAATGCCAAATATCAGAATTTTGTTTCCATGATTAAGCCACTTAGTTGTAAAAAAAATGACTAGCAGAGAGATTGCTATTATAGCATCTATAGTGGTGGAAACCCATGAAGGAACTGATCTCCTGTCAAATCCCAGCAGGACCACATTGCTATTATCTGATATCTAATAAGTTTCCACCACAGGCTTAATCCATGAAGCAGAAGTCAATTTGTGACAAAAGAAATATTATAAAGTTTAATAAAATTGAATATAAAATGTATTATTGTCAGTAAATAGGCACCACAAAGCAATATGGTGATCCTGTAAGGTAGCACCATGGAAGAATGAAACATTATTCATACTAAGAATATGCTAACTAGTTACATTTCAAGGACACTGTATTACAAACAACAGTGCTAATTCTGTCTAACAAACCTGGAGTGTACATTATGTCAAACAACAATGCTAACTCTGTCTAACTAATCTGGAGTGTACATTATGTCAAACAACAATGTTAACTCTATCAAACTAACCTGGAGTGTACATTATGTCAAACAACAATGCTAATTCTGTCTAACTAACCTGGAGTGTACATTATGTCAAACAACAATGTTAACTCTATCGAACTAACCTGGAGTGTACATTATGTCAAACAACAATGCTAACTCTGTCTAACTAACCTGGAGTGTACATTATGTCAAACAACAATGCTAACTCTGTCTAACTAATCTGGAGTGTACATTATGTCAAACAACAATGTTAACTCTATCAAACTAACCTGGAGTGTACATTATGTCAAACAACAATGCTAATTCTGTCTAACTAACCTGGAGTGTACATTATGTCAAACAACAATGTTAACTCTAACTAACCTGGAGTGTACATTATGTCAAACAACACTGCTAACTCTAACTAACCTGGAGTGTACATTATGTCAAACAACAATGTTAACTCTATCGAACTAACCTGGAGTGTACATTATGTCAAACAACAATGCTAACTCTGTCTAACTAACCTGGAGTGTACATTATGTCAAACAACAATGTTAACTCTATCGAACTAACCTGGAGTGTACATTATGTCAAACAACAATGCTAATCTGTCTAACTAACCTGGAGTGTACATTATGTCAAACAACAATGCTAACTCTGTCTAACTAATCTGGAGTGTACATTATGTCAAACAACAATGTTAACTCTATCAAACTAACCTGGAGTGTACATTATGTCAAACAACAATGCTAATTCTGTCTAACTAACCTGAAGTGTACATTATGTCAAACAACAATGTTAACTCTAACTAACCTGGAGTGTACATTATGTCAAACAACACTGTTAACTCTGTCTAACTAACCTGGAGTGTACATTATGTCAAACAACAATGTTAACTCTATCGAACTAACCTGGAGTGTACATTATGTCAACCAACAATGCTAACTCTGTCTAATTAACCTGGAGTGTACATTATGTCAAACAACAATGTTAACTCTATCGAACTAACCTGGAGTGTACATTATGTCAAACAACAATGCTAACTCTGTCTAACTAACCTGGAGTGTACATTATGTCTAACAACAATGTTAACTCTATCAAACTAACCTGGAGTGTACATTATATCAAACAACAATGTTAACTCTAACTACCCTGGAGTGTACATTATGTCAAACAACAATGCTAACTCTGTCTAACTAACCTGGAGTGTACATTATGTCAAACAACAATGTTAACTCTATCAAACTAACCTGGAGTGTACATTATGTCAAACAACAATGCTAATTCTGTCTAACTAACCTGGAGTGTACATTATGTCAAACAACAATGTTAACTCTAACTAACCTGGAGTGTACATTATGTCAAACAACACTGCTAACTCTGTCTAACTAACCTGGAGTGTACATTATGTCAAACAACAATGCTAACTCTGTCTAACTAACCTGGAGTGTACATTATGTCAAACAACAATGCTAATTCTGTCTAACTAACCTGGAGTGTACATTATGTCAAACAACAATGTTAACTCTATTAAACTAACCTGGAGTGTACATTATGTCAAACAACAATGCTAATTCTGTCTAACTAACCTGGAGTGTACATTATGTCAAACAACAATGTTAACTCTATCGAACTAACCTGGAGTGTACATTATGTCAAACAACAATGCTAACTCTGTCTAACTAACCTGGAGTGTACATTATGTCATGCAACAATGTTAACCCTGTCTAACTAACCTGGAGTGTACATTATGTTAAACAACAATGCTAACTCTGTCTAACTAACCTGGAGTGTACATTATGTCAAACAACAATGCTAACTCTGTCTAACTAACCTGGAGTGTACATTATGTCAAACAACAATGTTAAATCTGTCTAACTAACCTGGAGTGTACATTATGTCAAACAACAATGTTAACTCTGTCTAACTAACCTGGAGTGTACATTATATCAAACAACAATGTTAACTCTAACTAACCTGGAGTGTACATTATGTCAAACAACAATGCTAACTCTGTCTAACTAACCTGGAGTGTACATTATGTCAAACAACAATGCTAACTCTAACTAACCTGGAGTGTACATTATATCAAACAACAATGTTAACTCTAACTAACCTGGAGTGTACATTATGTCAAACAACAATGTTAAATCTGTCTAACTAACCTGGAGTGTACATTATGTCAAACAACAATGTTAACTCTGTCTAACTAATCTGGAGTGTACATTATATCAAACAACAATGTTAACTCTAACTAACCTGGAGTGTACATTATGTCAAACAACAATGCTAACTCTGTCTAACTAACCTGGAGTGTACATTATGTCAAACAACAATGCTAACTCTGTATAACTAACCTGGAGTGTACATTATGTTAAGTAATTACATCTTCTCTTTTCTATGTCTTTCTTCTAATTCTACAGAAAATGTAAAAAATAAAGTGGGGAGAAGTATATGCACATGCAGTAGGGTGGGCATGTACTGGCCAGGCATGCTGCTGAAGGGCATGAGTAAAGATGCAGTGGACAGGAGCTCTATTATTAACATATTTTCAATATTTCTTTGCTCACTTTTCCCCCACTGTTAGTCAAATATCAGCTCCCTCCTGGCCAGCCATCCAATTTGATCCCCATCACAGGGATATGGGTCAACCAGCCAGGGCCATCATTCAGACAGCTATAAGGGGTGGTTTCCAATTTGTTTCTTTATTTGGCTGTATCCCTACATGCACATGGTGAAGCACCAGGAAGGGGATGTGCAGTGGGTTGATCACAAAGGTTGTCCCTTCACTTCTGCAACAGACATTCCCTTGAAACACCCCATCTACTCACCCAAAGCATAGGAAAATATGAATATTTCTCTTTCTCTTTCTTGCATGTGCATAACCCTCCTCACCCCCAGGACAGGTGAGCAGGCAATACATCATTCACTCCTTGGGGCTGCTAATTGAGCTATAGTCACCTCGGTTGCAGTCAGATTTCTATCCTGTGTCATAGAAGCAAGCCATTTTTAAATACTTTACTGTGAATGTACATTTAGGAGATTTACACAATGCTCTAGTCCTACATTCCTGATCTTGGACACCAGTGCCAATTAAATTCAATGTAAATACTGTTTTAGAAAAAAATAAGTCCAAATCAGGATTTTCACAAAACATCAGAGCTTATCTTTTCTGTGGGTGCAAAGCTTCCAAAGCCCCTTGCATATCCATGCAGGAAGGTTCTCCTCATGCAGTGTGGTCTCACTCAAGTGGGCCACTTTTAAACAAGTGTGGATTTCACTCATTTGGTTGCAGTACTCTGCCCTTCTCCTTTAAATTTGTGTAAGCATTATTACAACAGATGCTCTTAACTGCTTCTTATTTGACCCCAGTGATACTGTAGTCTTATACTGACCTGTCATTACAGGTTTCTTCAAAAGACATAAAGAACTAACACTGCATGAATGTAGATGTAAACTGGACAATAAAATGGATGATTATAAATCCTGAGTTTGACGATAGCATATGGGCAGACAAAACAGGAATACATTCCTTCACCCTTGCTATCCACAGATGTATGTCAATAACCAAACACAAATTAATTTAATAGGAGGAAGCAACACATACCACCTTTTTCTGGAGCCCAGTATGAACTGCAATTAGTTTTGCTTCTTATGTTACCATTAACACACGAATAACAGGTGGTAAGAACAGATCGATCGTAATTCTGAGGTAATCAATAATTTAATTAAAAACACACTGCACAAATTAATTTTACTACAGACTGCAGTATCATCACAATTAATTGCATAGTAACAAAGGTAATAAACTAATGGCTACTATTAAGTAAATGTTATCTTGGCTCAAACAGTTCCGTCCCTTTTCACTAAAAACATCCTTGAACTTCCCATGACCATAAAGTAAAAACCAACTGCTTCTAAATTTTTAACAAATGCATTATTTATATTTTCTTTAAATCAGTAAACTGTCACATAAAGTTTATATAGCTGCTCAGTTTTTCATCATAAAATGTTTTACCGTTTTACAGTAAAGGCAGAGATTTTTTTCTCTATCTTCCACATGCAACTATGGGGGATTAAAAGAGTAATTCTTACAGAACTGTAGGTACAGTCAAATGTGTAGTCCTAGTCAACTAAAAAAGTAATATCTTTCTCAATTCCTTTAATTCGGAATCAGAGCAAAGAGGATCTCTGGTTTTGTATATTATTGCAGAAAATATGAATATTTATCTTTCTTAAAAAACAATGGCCAGGAGTCATACAGATGAATTTTGGGGGCTGCCAATGGCATACATGTCATAGAGAGATTAATATGCTGTGCAAAATAAACACAAATAAATTGAGTAGGCAAGGGAAAGAGAAAACAGAGGATAGAGTCTGATTCACAATAATGTAGGTAACAGCATACAAAGAAGGGCAAGGTAACACTCTTGTAGCAATCTTCCATTTCCTTGTGTGAGTCTTACAAGAACATATATGGGATGTACAGTGAGTATCACTAGTAGGAGCTTGGTGTGGCAAGCTGCCACTAAGGAATATGGATGTACAGTGAGTATCACGAGTAGGAGCTTGGTGTGGCAAGCTGCCACTAAGGAATATGGGATGTACAGTGAGTATCATGAGCAGGAGCTTGGTGTGGCAAGCTGCCACTAAGGAATATGGGATGTGCAGCGAGTATCATGAGTAGGAGCCTGGTGTGGCAAGCTGCCACTAAAGATGGTGGAAGGATAACATATAGCAAATGGTAAAGGTTACTTAACTGCTAACCAGCTAGCTGGTCACCTTATTGGTTCCATGAAAGTGGTGAAGAACAGGAAAGTAGGAAAAGGGGAATACAGGCACAGGAATGCATGATACAAGCACATGAGGAAAGCAGGTTGGGAAAGTGGGGTGTTTTTTATGGGGCAAGATATCCTGTTCTTAGCTATACATAGTGCCTTTTTAGGCAATGACAAACTGAAAGTACTTCTGGCATAGCAAATCAAAACCAAGAAAATCTAAAGGTATTACTGTTCAATGCTAGGAGCCTAAACAAAAAAACTCCACTCCCTGGAAGCTCTCTTTACCCTAGAGAATGCTGATGTCTGTGCAGTCTCTGAGACACAGTTTAAAGCCGCAGGCAACACACCAACAGTCCAAGGTTATAATGCCTTCCATATAGTTAGACCAGCTACTTCACAGGCATTGACTAAAGGTGGAGGTGTCTCTATTTACATCAAAATTAAATATACTTCAAGGCTGGTCAAACAGGACAATGCACTTGAGCTGCTCCATGTTCAAATCACCATAGGTAAAATCTAGTATCACTTCCTTGCAAGCTATAGGTCCCCCTCTATGACACAGGAAACCCATACCATGTATTTTAATCTATTAGTAACACTACCCATCCAACCCAATCCCATATTCATGGGTGACTTTAATTACCCCACTATTAACTGTGAATCCTATACAACATCAAATGTACATGAACAGAGATTCCTGGATTTTGTAAGCACAAACTCCCTGGACCAGATACTCAGTACACGGACAAGGGGTGCAAACATACTGGATGTGGTCCTCACTAATATGGGAGAGTGCTGCACACCGACTACTGTAATGCCTTCCCTGGAAAGGTCAGACCACAAAATGGTCTTCTTTGAAGTAAAAATAAAACCTGGATGCCTAGCTAAACTGGGAATATTCAGGAACTATTCTAAGGCTAACCTCCTACTATTAAGTGAGAACCTGGCAAAATGTCAAGCCCCTATAAACCCTGAGAAGCACTTCTGAGTATACAGAACTGTTCATAGAAACCCTGTACAAGCATGTCAATAGCTGCATAGAGGCAGCTGTACCCACTAGGAAGAAGTACAGAACTAACTCAAAAACAAGCCACCCTGGTGGAATCACAATATCAATTGGATGTATAACAGGAGGAAGAAAATCATGGCAAAAATTAGGAGGTGTAGCATCCAGCAGGATAAAAGCACTCTCATCAAACTAAACAAACAATGCAGAGGACAAATAAAGTCTGCCAAAGCCAAATTTGAGGTAAGTTTGGCCTCCCAGGCTAAGGACAACCACAAAGCATTTTTTAGCTTTGTCCGCAACCTCAAAGGCAATACACAATTGTGTGCAGAGCTCATTGTAGTACAGTAGTATAGTAGAATAGTAGTAAGTACAATGTCCCCTTTGGTATGTACTTAACCAGGTATATCCAACAACTGGAATGTCCAGAGAGGTTCCTCACTAAAAGAATACAGGGCATAAGTAATATGTCCTAAGCTGACCCCTCAAGGCCCTATCCCTGTATTCTGTTTCATACAGACTTTTTAGGGGAGATCTATGCTTGGCATACAGGGCATTGTCAGACCCCACTCTGATGGACCTCCTGCATATCCACAAAACAAACAGTACCAGAATTACCCATTCTAAAGACTTAAACATTGCCTGTGATATAAATAGGACCTGCTGAAGAGATAGATATGTATCCCAGAGACTACCCCATCCACGGAACAGGCTCCCCATCCATGTGAAGCAGAGTTCTCCCTAACCCAATTCAAGTGCAACTTGGACAACTGGATGGGAAACCAGAAATATATCCCTGGTTTGGTACCTATGTCTCTAATGCAAACAGGTAACCTGTAAATGGCTCATTGCTCAGGCCCATGCTTACACTTATCAAGGGTGTCATAACTTGTCAGAGATTCAGGATGCATGGCTAGGCTTAAAAAGGCCCTTGTGGTCATTAGCCTAGTAAACACCTATATACCTGTGAACATATAGATATATATAGATATAATATAAATATGATATATACTTTATCCTCTCAGTACTTTATGGTGCTCTCATCCTTACTAACCTCCAGGCATCCAAAAACTAAAACATGACCAATGCCATAATAAAGTGGCTAAATCTGCAGCAAATACTGCTTTCAAAACCCACCACTGGGCACTAAAAATCCTAAATTGGTTAGAACTGCCTCATTGGTTAACATATACACAGATTCTTATCACCTATAAAATTATCCAGCATCCATTTGCTTGTCCAGCTCTAATATCATTCTACACAACTATGTTCCCTCTCAGAAATTATGCTCCAATGACCAAAAACTCCTCACTTTTCACAAACCTGTCAAATCTGCAGGGCATGGTTTGTACTCATAACACATTGCTAAGGCCTGGAACTCTATACCTTTATCTATCAGGTCAACTCTCATTTCAGTCCTTTAAAATGATTCTGTAAGACTTCCAGGTCAAAATCTGGTTCTATTCTTGTTCATACCCAGGATGATGTATATCCTTAATTATGAACAAGTACCTATTCATACCCTGTACCTCTGCACTCTCCCTTTTTCACTCACTTCCTTACTTCAATCGATGTCTCTGCCATGACTCTCTTTCTAAATATGCCGTAGCCCTGTTTTTTCTCTCACTTTATATTGCGGTTCCCGTCTGTGTTATACTAACTTAACTTTAATTTCCCGATAAACTGATTAACATTTCTCTATATATTGAATCACTGTCATATAAGTTGTAGCTATTCTTACCCAATGTTTTCAAATTATGTCTAATCTGGTAAAATTATTGAAAGTGTGGATGGTTTTGTATTATTTTTGAAATTGTTCTTTAACTGTTTTTGTAATACTTTGTTGGAGATTTTCTCCTCAGGGCTCTGCTGAAAATGGGCAGATACCCAGTCAGATTTTCCCAGTAATTAAACGTCAATACATATATATAGATATATAGATATAGATATATAGATATACAGAGAGAGAGAGAGAAAAAGAGTAAAGGTAAGAGAAGAGTGGTGAACGGTACAAAGAGTAGGAAAGTAGGGGAGGCTAGTCAGTGAAGCACACAAACACATGTAACAGGACAGACAAACAAACGCAGATGTCCATACACTTAGATGGGTTGCTGTGGGATATATGCAGGTAAACAGAGTGGATATAAATTGCTGTTAGAAGAGATGGGCAGCTCTGCAGCTCCTGACTGGCCAAGGAGGGTATTACTACAACCCAGAAGATGGTGGCTCTGGGTCCAAGTAAACAGTGGCATGAACCACACCCCCCTCTGATGACCCAATATACTCGATCACTCAGTCCAGTAAATCTAAAGTCTGCTGCAGGATGGGTTGATATTCAGAGACCCAGCATTTCAATCAGCAGTACAATCCCACCTGCTCCACATGCCTCTTGTGGTTGTCAGCAGGATTCTTCTCCCACTCTGCTTATGCTAAAACATACATGAGATATACAGGCCTTTAGAGCCTGGTATGAAAAGAGACAGGTAACAGAGAAAAACTATATATACAAGAATACAGAATCCTGAGATGGTATCCACAGCCACAAACAGATGTTATGCTACCATGTGTATGTGCAATAAGGCAGAAAGAGGACATGATGCTCACTACTTGAGAAATTAGCTACACTACCCCATGCATGTGCAATGCATTATAATTTTCTCCACTACGACATATATGTGTAATCAGACATGAAACATATACACTAGCACATGTATGTACAATGAAACAGAAGCAAAGGCATTTACAGTACCATGTGCATGTGCAATGAAGTGGAGGTATATACACTGAACATATATGTGCAATGCAGTAGAATCATCTGCACTCCTGCATGTATCTGTAATCAGACAAACGTGGACACACTAGCCCTTACATGTGCAATGAAGCAGAAGCATATACATGACCACATGTGTGTGCAGTACAGCAGACTTATAAAATGATGTGCATGATCACACAGAGAAACAGCCATGCACTCTACCCCACAAAACACCACAGTGTCACAAGAGTATAGCTACCAACAGGACATAAAATAGCAGCCAACCTGGAATATCCTATCATCTCTTAGATGAAATAAATTTTATGAGGAACACTGCTCCAAAAGGCATATAAAAGTTTTAAATTTCAGTACAAACCACAGGAGAAAATATTACTTACAATATCATTCAAGTCATTCCTGCCTCTCCTCTACTTCCTACATACAGAGGTTGTCAGGGTGGTGACATTGCAAGTCAACGACTAGCGCCTGCAATACACTATGGTACAGGGAACACCTATCATCCTTGTATTCTGGTCAAAGCAGGCATCCACCCTATAGAATGGTCATGTATTACATCATAGTAGCCATGCCCTGAAATGGCTGTGAAGGAGCTACAGCTTCATCTTATTTTTCCTGACAAACCAGTCAGGCACTATCCCTGGGGATTGAGCAGTGGCAGGCATTGCCTTGAATACATATCAGAACAATAAGGCATTCTGTGATTCACACTTCATAAAGGACTTAGAATCATGTGTAGTGCTCTTTGTTACCACTATGCACCATACCACATGTACATGCAAAGGCTGCCTGCATGAGAAGGCCTGCACAATATACCAGTAGTGTATAGCAGAATATACATATGCCTTATTTTGTTAATGCACCTCTTTGAAATGCAACACTTGCTGAACTTCAGCAGAACCTAGCTTCATTGCTTCATTATCATATGTATGATACACATATACATATATATATATATATATATATATATATATATATATATATATATATATCCCAAAACAAAACCTGATAATGGTGCACGATGAATCAGGTGCCTCGGAGAAATATAAATAGTACAAACAACCACCTCCAGCACTCAATAATAATAAAAATTCACAACCTGAAGCAGTGTGTAAGGATTTAATGTCAGAAAATATCACCCACAGACCGGTTTCACCACATGGCATCATCAGTGTGTGTATGTGTCTGTGCTATGCTTGACTGTAGTCTGCACCTGCAGTTATAGATTGTGTAATTAATGTACCTGTATTCCTACCACTGTTTCTATGGGATGGCAGCCCAAAGCAATAACATAATTGCCTTCCACTCCACCTCTAGTATGACCTATGATGAATGATACTAGTACATGCACATGTGAGCATCTGTCCAGGCACAGCCTATGGTAACACTAATGTATTTAAAGTATTAATACTGATCTGTAGCATGCCGACCTGAAAAGTGTACATGCAAGTATAGATTGAGTAACATATGCACCCATTGATACATAACTGTATCAGTAGAAATGCAGCCCACAACAACAGGACTGCCTCCCATTCCCCCTATTAAACCTACTCTGTAGCCCGTTTTCTACCATCAGGACAACCATTGTGGATGCCTGCATATTCAAACCCTGTCAATATAGTCTATCACTCTTTGTCACCTAGGCACAACTCTACCATCACTCCTACTGCCTTTGAAGTCCTATGTCACCTATGCATCCTATTTGGCCTCTGTATGACACTTATCTATCCACAAACATGCAAAGGTCTGTCACTAACTCTGCTCACCTTGGTTTCCACAGTGGTACACCACTGTCTAAAGCACTGCTCACTTTGGTTACCACTCGGGTACACTACTGTCAGTGCTGTATATATGGCCTACACTGCTTTTGTAACCCTGTGCAGCCAAACCTAGTTGTTCATTGTCAAACCGAGCTACAGTGTGTTATAGCTGCCCAATCTCCTCAGACATCACTTTCCTACAACTATGGCTTTCTCCCTTTCTAGGTATAGGCATGTCCGCCAAAGGAACAGATGGCAGATGTTACACAACTTCAGCCCTGCAGAGGATGGCATTCTTCTACTGACATTCCTGACAAACAGATAATGCCTATTCAACTCAGGAAGGTGCCCATCCACTAGTACAGAATGGCTTGTGGGACACAGTGGTCAGAGATGTCAATGATTTGGGTGGGAGCAATCTCCCAGCACAGAAATATCAAGAAGCATATCAATCATATAACATGGTGGGCTTCATAAAAGGCTTGAAGCATAGCAGCTATCAGGTCTGTAGCAGGAGGTAGATCACCTCCCACTAGAAGATTTACAGATGGTGAGTCAGCCCTATCTGCATATAGATGATGAGTGGCATGAGAATCAAACCAGGTGAAGTGCACACATGTTCTGAATGCATTCGGTCTTACGTCTCTGCCAAGCAGCCATAATATAGATGCTACAGAGCAACTCTTCATTTACTGACTCTAAGGAGAACATGATGACTACTGCATATGTTCACCTTAGCTACACTGGCTGTTCCGAGTCAGGTGAGCACAAGCATAGTTATGTGTATGTTGTTTGTTTGACTACATGTGTCCATATCCTATTGCATGAGCATCTCAGAATACAAATATTATATTATAAGGTGGGTTACTCTTACTCTATTATCTCCTGTGTTATGTGTTAAAATGACAGACCTACCGTGATAGGTGCAGACGCTAGAACAAGACAACAGGTGGAGGTCAGCACCTGTGCAGTGCCTGAAGATGATACCAGCACAACCGTAGAGCCATAGTCCCAGGACACATCAACACTGTCTGCCTCCTTCATGGGACATCTTGCACCCTTTGCTCAGAATGACAGTGTTGCCTCACCCACACCTGTTCTACAAGATGAACAGAATGGGGACTCATCAACCACATCAAGAAGGGTCATCTCTGTGACCAAGATCAAGAGCACTACCACAACTCCCCCAGTGCTATGCCAGCAGGCCAGTATACTGCCTTGGATGTGTACATGTCCACACTACTACAATATGACAAGGGGGGGGGGGTCCCAGCACTGTCCAATGTAGCATATACACATACAGGAATGCATGTATTTCATGTCTATGTTTATATATTTATATATCTATATCTATGTACACACACATACATATACATCTATACAGACATATCTATACCTATCTATATAGGTATGTACATATATATATATATATATATATATATATATATATATATATATATATATATATATATATATATATATATATATATTATATACACTGTATGTATATAATATATATGTGTGTGTGTGTGTATGTGCGCACGCGTAAGTATGTATATGTATATATTTATTTATTTGACATTTGTTGATCAGGTTGTTCTGACTGGGCATGTGCCCATTTTCAGCACACACCCGAGGAGAAAAGCTCTAGAAAGTAGATTACATAAGTAAATCGTATTTGCAAATCACAATACAGTTAAATAGTAATTTCATACAGTTGCAATACATACATGGGGAAACTGACAGGGAATAACACAAAGTGTAAATACTAAGCACATCTAGATTTCATCCTACACAAAGTTCAGTTATATTTTCTTATTGACGTAAGGCATCAGCATTGAGAGTTTGTTACAGATGGTTCATGGTTATTTGTATCATACTTCAGGACTGAAAAACAGTTGTATGATGTATCCTGTGGATGCAAGCAGAGGCTGAGAAAAAAGGAAGGTTAGTAGTGAGTAAAGGGGAGCATTTGAAAGGAGGGAAAGTGGGTAGTAGAGTAGGGGAAAAGTAGTAGATTAAGTTGGGTCAGAACAAGAGTAAGTCCAAGAGTTTAGTAGATTGTCTTTTAGTGTTTTTTTAAACAATTTGTGCTAGAAATTAATCTTATATGTTGGGGCAGTTTATTCCAGGCAACTGTTACTGAATGGCTATAGAGAAGTTTGCCAATGGATTTGTTAGGTTTGTAAATCTGGAGGAGGTGTTGTTCTGAGCTGCGAAGTTTATGGTTAGGGACATAGGAAGTGGTGAGGGAAGAGAGAGCTGTGCAGGAGTAGGGTTGGTTAAGAATGAAGTGGCTGAGATGAAGTTGAGGAAGAAGGAGTTGATGGTGAAATTCAAGCCACTGTAAGTTTTTTTAGGGAAAGGCAGTGGTAGATAGATAGATAGATAGATAGATAGATAGATAGATAGATAGATAGATAGATAGATAGATAGATAGAGACATACTTGTCAGCTCAAGTTGCTTTGCACATAAATTGACTTACACTTACTTACTTTATTCCAGTGAGTCACACATCATTGCATCATCACAGTGGGCTTTGTGATGCCCACCTCTGCTACCAATATGTGATGGCCACCAATATGTGACATCCCCATGCTGGACCAGAAATCAAGGAGCCTGAATTCTCACCACTGACACTGGAGAGAGACGTGCGCTTGGAGTAAAAAATGACTACACTCAGTATTTCCAAATGCAGACCTCTCTGCATTAAGTACAATTTCCCTTAAGAGCATACAGAGAACACACTCAGCCCAGGGTCTGGCTGTCTCTATATCTGTTTCCCTTTAGGTCCCCAGTAAGTCGCCCTACTGATACAGCTATAGGATTAGGTTCTCAGCTTTGTGCCCAAGGTAAGTTCTCCAGCACCCTCTCTGTAAACTCAGTGATTCATGTCCCTGCCTCAGTAGTTGACACACACACATTGTGAGATTTGATTCTACACACACACACACACACACACACACACACACACACACACACACACACACACACACCTCAGAAAGGCTGGCACAGATTTACCTGCTGTATCCCCTTCTGCCCAGAGTATTAGGAAGTTATCACTGCCACCAGACACTCCACAATCAGCTACTCTAAGGCCCTTAACAAAGGATGTCCAATTATACTGCGCAATATAAATACTAATGCAAATGATAATAGTTGACCAAGACAACTAAGCCTTCTGAAGTGGCCCACATGGTGTCATCAAATAAATATAAGTACTCTCAATGGTTAGATACTTTCTACAAGGACCAGGCACAATAAAAGTGTAAATATATTTAACAATAAAGAATAAAAGAGCATGAAAATACTGAATATATATTCACAGTAAAACACAAAATTGACATCATAGGAAATATTGAAAAGAACATTGATGGACAGACTCAGAAAAATGAAGAAAAACAATATCTAAACTAAGCTTCACTATATTCCTGACTAATCTAAAAGAATTACTTTTCCCTAGTTAAGTTACTTACTACCGCAAGGCAGGATGCTGTGGGTGAGGGTATTTCTAGTCAGGTTCCCCAAAACAGAATACTCAATATTCTAAGATTTTTTTCTGTGCAATATCTAAAAATATTATTTCCAAGAGGACTGGCAGAATGACCTCATCTGGTCACCTGACTATAGGTTCCCGCAGTATTCCACTTTGAAGCTGTGACAGGAATTTAGCATACACAGCTACAATACACATCTAAATGTTTATGGCTATGCCCAAAGCTTCCTCTCTTTTACTGAGCTAATGACAAAGGCTTTTTCCCAGACCTAGCACCTCTGGTTCTATTCAACACTGTGGGTTGCCATTTTAATGGTTGAACAATTCATTTACATTTCCTTTATGTTTCTTAAAGTAAGCTAGCTGGTACATTTAATTCAGTTGTAGTAATACATGTACATTTCTTTTCATTCCAGCAGGGTGCACTGTTGATACATTTTAACACAACACTAGCAAAGCTCATAAATACATTTTCAGCACAAGCATCTGTACAAAATCAGTTTGATATTCAAAGGACATTCTTTACAAAACTCCAGCTGGCTATGCTGGCACTTGCCCATATTATCACATCTCACCCCCCCCCCCCTCGAAGACTCAAGCTAGTTTTTCAAGGGACCCTTAAGAAACATGGCTTGAGATAAATAAGCTTTTCTGGGAATATGTTACCCCATTCCCTGTCTTCAGAGCCCATTTGCGTTGGCATTCCTGACCCCTCTACTGTGTTGTATTGTCATGTTATATGCCAGCAGTTCTAAGCTCTACCTTAATAACTTGGCATTTTTCTGGCTGGCTCTATATAGCCGTGTTAAAGGACTGTGGTCTGTAACTACAATATATTTCCTTCCATACAGGTAAGGCTGACGTTTCTGCAGTGCCCATACTATGGCTAGACATTCCTTTTCTACAGCTGCATAGCATTTCTCCTCAGGTTGGAGTCTATGGCTAAGATATACCACTGGGTGCTCTTCTTCCTCTGAGGAATCTTGGCTAAGTACAGCCCTCACCCCATGGTTTAAAGCATCCACCTGCACAACAAATTATTTGCTGTAATCTGGACTGGCTAACACAATGGGTCCTCCCAAAGCTTATTTAAGCTTCTGGAATATCTGCTCACATGCTGGGGTTCACACTACCTTATCTGGCCTATTTTTTCTTGTTAGGACTGTGAGGAGAGCAGCTATGCTACTATAATTGGGGACAAATTTTCTATAGTACCCCACTGTCCCTAAGAATGCCCTCACCTGCTTTTTGGTAATAGGGGCAGGCCGTGCCTCAATGACTTCCACTTTGGCAGGTTCTGGCCTGATCTTACCAATCCCCACTCTCTATCCCAAGTAGAAGACCTCTGCCATACTCACCTGACACTTAACAGACTTACTGGTCAACCCTGCACTCTGCAGTCTATCCAACACCTCCCTGAGATGCTGAAGATGCCCTTGTCAGGATTGGCTGTAGATGACAATATCATCCAGGTAAGCTAGGGCATAATCTCCTGCTCCTGCTAGAATATGATCTACCAGTTTCTGGAAAGTCACTAGAGCATTTTTTATCCCAAAGGGCATCTTTGTGAACTTATACAAGCTGATGCGAGTCACAAAGGCTGACCTCTTTCTAGCATTGGGAGTCAAGGGCACCTGCCAGTAGCTATTAGTAAGATCAGTAGTGGTCAGATACTTAGCCCCATCCAGATGCTCTTAGGCTTCATCTGTCCTACGCATGGTGTAAACATCTAACTCTGTGTGACAAGTTAGTTTCCTGTAATCCACACAGAACCTGGTGCTGCCATCCTTCTTTGGTGCCAGCACCAAAGGGGACATCCAGGGACTGCTGAACTCCTGGATTACTCCAAGTTCCAACATCTCTTGTATCTCCTCCCTCAGAGTCTGTCTGGCTCACTCAGGAACCCTGTAAGGGACCTGCTTTATAGGTCTTTGGGGCCCTGTATCCACATGGTACTGCACTAGTGGAGTGCATCCTGGTTTCCCATTGAACATGTCCCCAAACTCCTGTAACACTGCTCAGATTTCTTGGACCTGGGTAGAGGATAGCTGCTGGGACATTGCTACCCCTTCCACTGAGGTGTCAATCTAAGCCTGAATGAGGAGGCCATTCAACAGATCACCCTTAGACTCCTCCTGCCACCCACTGCAAATACTCAGCACAGTAGCATCCCTATCATGATAAGGCTTCATC
The DNA here is from genome assembly GCF_019279795.1 of Protopterus annectens. Classification (NCBI taxonomy): domain Eukaryota; kingdom Metazoa; phylum Chordata; order Ceratodontiformes; family Protopteridae; genus Protopterus; species Protopterus annectens. The sequence continues at coordinate 385,677,363 of NC_056727.1, read as the reverse complement.
ATGTTAACATGGTACAGTTTGTGCCCCTGCCTCCTGCCTAGCAGTTTTACCATGTAGATAACATTACTGACCTTTCTTACCACCTTGAAGGGTCCCTCCCAAGCTGCCTGCAGCTTACTGTATCTAACAGGAATGAGCACCATCATCTGCTGTCCCACAGCATACTCTCTGTCTCAAGCATTCCTGTCATACCAGACCTTTTTCCTGCTGTTGGGCTTTTGCCAGGTTCTCCTGGGCCAAGCACATAAGCTCACTAAGCCTTGTCTTGAGGTTTAGCACATATGCCACAACAGACTCCTTGTGGGATTCACACTCACCCTCCCACTCATCACAAATAAAATGTAAAGGTCCCCTCACCCTATGCCTATACAACAACTCAAAGGGTGAAAAACATGTGGATTCCTGGAGTATGCCTCTGTAAGCAAACAACAGATGGGCCAAATATGTGTCCCACTTCTCTTAAACTGGTCTGCAAATGCCTGTAATCATGGTCTTTAGTGTAGAGATTAACGTCTCCACAAGCCCATTAGTCTGAGGATGGCAGGGGGTTGTCTTTAGGTGATTCACACCACAGTGCTCCCACAGACAAGCCAGAAGGTCTGACATGAAATTGGCACCTCTGTCAGTCAGTATTTTTCTTGGGAAACCTACCCTGCTGAAAATTTCTAGCAAAGCATTTGCCATCCACATTCTCTGCCTTGATGGAGGACAGAACCACCACCGCTGGGTATCTAATTGCATAATCTACTACCACCAGAATATATGTCTTCCCAGTTAAACTTGGAATACTCAGAGGCCCCAAAATATCCAAATCTACCCTCTGAAATGGCTCCTCAATCAAAGGCAAAGGCGTCAAAGGAGTGTTGATCCTGTCTCCGGCCTTTCCTACTTTTTGGCACTGCTCACAGGTCCTGTAGTACCCTGTTACATCCCTGGCAATCCCAGGCCAATAAAAGTTCTGTATGATATGTCTCTTTGTATGCTTTATGCCTATAGACTTGCAAAAGAAATGTCATGGGCTATGGCTAGAAGTGCCAGACAGTAGGCTCTGAGCACTACCAACTGCTGTATTACCTCACCTTCTAGCCCTCCCTTAGGGGTCCACTCTCTATACGGTAACCCTTTGTTCCATTACACAGATTCCCCTTTTCCTTGAGAATCAGGTGTCTCCCTAGCTACCTCCCTCAAGCCTCTTAGTGTAGAGTCTGAGAGCTGAGCCATTCTCAACTCTCTCTTTGTAACTCTTCCTGGCTCCCCTTCCACAGGAAGTCTGGTATCCTCTAACAGTGGTGCTTCACTCTTAGCCTGGGTACTACTACTCACCTCTGCCCTTGCAGTCACTCTGTCCAAGGGAACATCAGTACCCATCAGCAGCTGTGGCTCACCTTCAGTCTCACTGGTACAGAGTATCCCTTCCCTGAAGTAACCACATCACCAGTCTTGGCTTAAGATGCGCAGTCTGTCTGGGTCTCCACCAGACTACCAGACCCACATGCCTGTCTCCAAGCCTGACTGTGTGTCACTGCATGCACACAAGGTACTGCATTATCAGAATCATTCACTATCAAGACATCTGCAGGAATATCCTCAAACACACTTACTTGCTTGCTTCCTTTTCTACCCTCCTAGTCAAGGTGAACCCTGGCCAAAGGCATTTCGAATGGGATCCCTCCTAAAGCTCTGACTGGAGTGGACTACCCATGCAAGTACTGCTCCTCTTTAATCACTGCAGGCTTCACAATGTTTATATCAGAGACTGTGTCTCACTTGGCTGTGGCCTGTTTCCCATCCACCAAGATTGGATATAAACTCTGCTTGTAGTTTGGTATCCCTTTTGTCTCCAGACAACCTACCACTGACATTATTTTATTCCCACTTGCTGGGTTACCTACCTTTTGCTTCCCACCTTGCTTCTATGGACATCTATATGCTATATGACCCCACTGGTTACATTTAGAACATTTATCCCTTGATCCTGGCCATGTACCTGAACTAGTGGTTTCCAGTACTGGTGGACTCTGTTGGGGCTGTTTAGGCTACACACCATGGGTTCCCTTATAGCCATATGCAGCACTAGATATCCATTTCCTGTGCCATGATGCCCTGCTTGCTAGGTAAAGATCCACCTTTTTCTCCAGTTCATCTGCAGAGTTGCATTCCCTGCCTGACAACCAGATTCTCATGTCTTCAGACAAAGTGCTAAGGGCTTATTCCCTTATCAAAGGGTCTGCCAGCCCTTGAAAAGTGGTGGCATGGCACCCAGTCACCAACCTATGAAAATAAGCACTTAGTTCAGCAATATAATCACACACACTTTCATCTGCCTTGCATATGTGCTCACAAAACCATTTTCTGTAAGCTTCAAGTGTTAACTTAAAGCCTTGTAATAAACAGTGCTTATTATAATGTAAATAATCTAAAAAATCAGTATCAGACAATTTAGAAGTAGCAGTTACAGCTTTACCATGGAGTAAGGAGGTCAGGAATCATACCCAGATCACTTGGTCAACATTATACTGTTTGCATACTCTTTCAAATATATGAATAAAACTATCAAAATTATCATTATCACCTTCTTGATGCTGAGGAAGAAGTTTATGACCTTTATTACTTCTGGGGTATGGTTACTCCCTTCCCCATTGCCTTCATGACCCTGGTGAGAAGTCAGCATTTCCTTTTCATGTTGCCTCTGCCTCTCATTTTCTTCAGCTTCCAGATGTCTCAGCTTGTCTTTTGCTTCAGCCTCCAAATGCCACATTCACTCTGCTGATTCTAATTCTAACTGGTTGGCCTCCAGTTCAGATCTCTTTAACTCCCGAAAGGTTTTTAAGTCCTATGAGGAAAAGTTGAACTGTCTTGCTTCTGAGAGCTACAAGTCCCCATCAACAGACTGGTTATCCTGCTGGTTGCAGGTCTGTGCTGCAGCTATGATTAAGGCTGCAATTATTTCCCCTTTAATTAGTTTGGATGCACCAGTCCTTTAGTTTGGCACATCTCAGCCAACTGGTTCCTTGTCAGCTTGCTATAATCCTCTGCTGACATCTTGCCTGATCTCCCTGACTTGATGAGCTAACAAAAAGTAAATAAATAAATAAAACTATTGTGATATGAAACTCTCTGAATGTCTACTTTGTGGCTTCTTGAGAGCACAAATGCCTTCTTTAGTGACCACTGCTTACAGGCTACAGGGTTCAATTAATATCCTTGTGATGACATGGGAAAGTGCCAGCATAGTCAGCTGGAGTTTTATAAAGAATGATATGTCTTTTGAATATCAAACTGATTTATACAAGATGCTTGTGTTACAGATGTATTAGGACTGTATGTCCTTTGTATATCAAACTAATTTTATACAGATGCTTGTGCTGAAAATGTATTTGTGAGCTTTGCTTGTGTTGAAATGTATCAACAGTTCACCCTGCTGAAATGAAGAGAAATGTGCATGTATCATTGTAGCTGAATTAAATGTATATGTTTTAATAGTGGCTACTGGTACAGCAGAGGTTAACTTTAAGAAAATAAGTGAAATGTAAATGAGCTGTTAAGCCATTAAAAGGCACCCCACAGTGATGGATAGGACTGGAGATGCGGGTTCTGGGGAAGAGCCTTTGTCCATTAGCTCAGTGAAAAGAGGGAAGGCCCCGGGCACTGCCATAAACATTTGGATGTGTATTGTGGCCATATGTGCTAACTTCCTGTCTCAGCTTCAAATGGGAATACTGTGAGAACCTAGAGTCAGGTGATCAGATGAGGTCATTCTGCCAGGCCTCTTGGAAATTATATTTCAGATATTAAAAAGAGAAATCTCAGAGTACTGAGTATTCTGTTTGGGAAGCCTGACTAGAAAGACCCTCGCCCACAGCATCTAGCCTTGTGGTAGTAAGTAACTTAACTAGGCAACAGTAAATTCTTTTAGATTCAGTCAGGAAATAGTGAAGCTTAGTTTAGATATTGTTTTTCTTTATTTGTCTGACTCTTTCCATCAATGTTCTTTTCAAAATTTCCTGTGATCTGAACTCTGTGTTTTACTGTAAATATATATTTATTATTTCCATGTGCTTTCATTGTTTATTATTAAATATATTTAAAACTTTTATTGTGCCTGGTCCTTGTAGAAAGTATCTAATCTTGAAGTGTGCTTATATTTATTTGGTGACACTGTGTAGGCCACTCAAGAAGGCCTAGCCATCTTGGCGAACTACTACCATTTGTATTAGTATTAATATTACACAATATAATTGGATACCCTTTTAAGAGCTTTATAGTAACTGAATGGTGGCAGTGATAACTACCTTGTAGTCTGGGCAAAGTTGGTAAAGTGGGTAATTTGTGCCAGCCTTTCCCAGGTGTGTGTGTGTGTGTGTGTGTGTGTGTGTGTGTCAGCTACTTGGGGCAGGGACACAAAGCACTGGGTTTACAGAAAGGGTGTTGGAGGACTTGGCTTGGACAGATGGCTGAGGACCTAACCCTACAGCTGTATCAGTGAGGAGTCTTATTGGGGATCTGGAGGGGGACAGATATAGTGACATCCAGACCCCAAGCTGAGTGTGTTCCCTGTGTGCTCTTAAGGGAAATTGTACTTGATACAGCGAGATCTGCATCTGGAAATACTGAGTTTATCCATTTGTATTCCAAGTGAATGTCCCTCTCCAGTGTCAGTGGTGAGGATTTAGGCTCCTTGATTACTGGCCCAGCATGGGGATAGCACATATTGGTGGCATTCATATATTGGCAGCAGTGGTGGGCATCACAATCCACACCACTGCTCAACAACATGTGAGCTTGTGACGATCCCTCCACTGCCAAGCAAACGTGATGAACAGTGTTCTACTTCCTATGTAAGCATTTAGAGTTTTTGTATATTGTTTATTATAAGATGAATATATTAATTTCCATTTATGAGGAGTCTTGCATTTATGGTTTTATATGCCATATGTATTTATAGATGTTTAATTTATTTGTTCTTGATTCTTAGTAATAGTCTACTATTGTTATTTACGGAGCATGCTGAAACATCATTGGCTTTTTATATCTTGCTATTAGTTATTTACAGAACATCTGTTTTTTTTTTCTTATTTTCATGTTTTGTCAGTATATTTATTTTATTTATTTATTTATTTGCAGTTGGTTTACCAGGATAGTCCATTGGGCCAAGATGAACCCGTTTTCAATGGAGTCCTGGGCAGAAAAGCTCCAAAAACAAACAAGATTACAATAAGGTTTTAGGTTACAATCATTACAAGTACTACAGACTAGTGAAAAACATTACAATATGAATACTGAGAAGCCATTACATCTTAAGGAACCTTTCATTTAAGAGGTGCATTCTAATATATTCATTGTAAATAGCTTAGTACATGCCAGAGCAGGATGTATGAGTTAGGAGAGTAGGTGAAATGGATGTTGCTAGTATAAAGAGGGGAGGAGATTATGTGGGGTGGTATGCTTTTTATACATTGTTATATATGTATATTTTAGGCTGCATAATTGTTGGTGATCATATTGCAATGCATGCATATTTATATTCTTTTAACATTATGCTGAGTTTGAGTGCTTGAAATCAGTGATGTATGACCTATTATATTAGGTTTTTATTATTTTTATTCAAGAGTTCAGCCATGCTCAGTATTTTTTTTACATTTAGTGCTCTCATTAGTAGAAAGCTGCATTTTGTAGAGTTCTGCCACTTACGTGCATTTGATTCAGAGTGTTTGTATGCCTTTAAGATATGCCAGCTAAGATGTAATGTTGCATATTACGTTTTACTTTTGCTGATTAATGCTAGCATTTCATTGGTTTTTTGAAATTTGAAATTAAGTATATTGATTTTTAATAGTTTTGTCTGAAGACGCGAGCATTATACTCATAATAAATGGTTTTATCCTGGCCATGTTTCGGATCATTCTCTTTTTGTTTCACTGCATTCCTGACTAATCTAAAAGAATTACTGTTCTCTAGTTAAGTTTACTTACTGCCGCAACATGAGATGCTGTGGGTGACGGCCTTTCTAGTCAGGTTCCTCAAAACAGAATACTCAATACTCTGAGATTTCTTTTTGTAATATCTAAAATATAATTTCCAAGAGGGCTAGAAGAATGACTTCATCTGGTCACCTGACTCTAGGTTCTCGCAGTATTCCCTTTTGAAACTGAGACAGGAATTTAGCATAGACAACTACAATACACATCTAAATGTTTATGGCAGTGTCTGAGACTTCTCATCTTTTTACAGAGCTAACAAACAAAGACTATTTCCCATACCTAGTGTCTTCAGTCCTATTCAGCACTGTGGGGTACTATTTTAATGGTTTAACAGCTCATTTACATTTCCTTTATTTTTCTTAAAGTAAGCTAACTGGTACATTTAATTGGGTCTACTTTAATTAAATGAAAGCGGAATCCATCGAATACGAATCCGTCGACACATAAACAGTGAAATGCGATAACGTCGAACACGCAAAACCGCAAAATTTAAACATTGAAACCACAATAGTTGGCCAACCCCACTGCCCGTAACATACTACCTACACAAACACAACAACAAAAAAAGCAAACATACACTAACCAAAACCCTACTACTAACCCTAAATTAAAGCACCAAAACCCCACTTGTAAGCCTACACTAAAGCCCACATACACAACTATCTATGCACTACCATTAACCCCTCCCTAACCCTAAGGTTCGTAACTACTGCACACTTACCCTACAGAACTATACCCACACAAAGTAAATATTCCACACCCATACACCTAACAAAACCCTACACTAAACCTTACATACATTATCTATCTATGCACTTACCTTAACCCACACCCTAACCCTAAGGTCCGTAACTATTGCACACTTACCTTATGGAGCTATACCACAGATGGGCCAACTATGATAATTTGACATTTCTGATTTCGCTATTTAATGCGTTCGACGTTTCCACGTTTCGCTGTTTACGTGTCGACAGATTCGTATTTGATTGATTCCGCTTTTGTTTAATTAAAGTAGACCCCATTTAATTCAGTTGCAATAATACATGCACATTTCTTTTCATTCTAGCAGGGTGCACATTTTTAACACATTTAACACAAGCAAAGCTCACAAATATATTTTCAGCACAAGCATCTGTACAAATCAGTTTGATATACAAATTGCATACAGTTCTAACACATTTGTAACACAAACACCTTGTATAAATCAGTTTGATATTCAAAGGACATATCATTTTTAACAAAACTCATCACAGGCTTTAACATTGGTTCTAAAGGAGGGAGTATATCCTGTTCTTCCACTGCTGAATGGTCAACACCTCATGCCTTGAAAGGCTTGATTGATGATTCCTGAGTTGATCAAAAATGAGTCTACTAATACACATACATAGTATCTCTCTCTCTATTTACATAAAGAAATAGATATGTGTGTATTTTGATATATATACGAATATACACACATACACACACACACACACACACACACACACACACACACACACACACACACATACACACACACACATGTATATATGTATATATATATATGTATATATATATATATATATATATATATATATATATATATATATATATATATTTATATTTATTTATTTTATTTCTTTGCAGTTGGTTTACCAGGATAGTCCATTGGGCCAAGATGAACCCGTTTTCAATGGAGTCCTGGGGAGAAAAGCTCCAGTACCAAGTTACACTAGGTTATACATTATAAATTACAAAGTTTACAGTAAACAAGTTATACTAGGTTATACATATATATAGATTACAAAGTTTGCAAGTGAACAACAAGTAAGTATAGTTCTAGAAACCAGGTTAAAATAGGCTTTTGGTTAAGATATAAAAATTTACAAGTGATACAATTTAGTGTGAGACAAGAGTTCTAGTATATAAAGGTACAATTTAGAGAGGGTGCAAAGTTAGTACAAGCTTAAGAGAGATGTTAGTACAAGCCGAGAGAGATTGTGGTAGGAGAGGTAGGATGGATGTGACCAGAGATGTGGACAATGTTTAGTTGTGGAGGTTATGTTGGGAGAGAACAGGAGCATTCCCACTGGGATAAAAGGTAAGAACAGGAGCATTCTGACTGGGATAAAAGGTAAGAGTGAAGAGATTTTTTGAATGTAGAGTGATTGGAGATGGTACGAATGAGTGGTGGAAGAGCGTTCCATAGATGAGCTAGACTGCAGGATAGCAGTTTTTTCCCCAGAGGGACGACTTGGTTTGTATAATTCTATTAGATTTTGGTTGTTAGACCTTAGTGTTCGGTTAGGTAGATGCATTTTAAAAGTAGAGGATAGGGATGGACAAAGTGAGGGGTTGAAAATGAGTTTATGTGCAAGAGTTAGTTGAGTGTAGGTGAGATGGTTGGATAGTTCTAGCCATTTTAGTTTGTGGAGGGAAGAGCAGTGGTGACTAGAGGACTTGTGGCTAGTTGCGAATTTAGCTATTTTGTTGTAGCATGTGGAGAGTTGAGTTTTAAGGGAAGACTGAAGATTAGTTAAGAGTGGAGCTCCATAGAGAAGGGAGGGGATAAGAAATGAGGTAGCGAGAGTGATTTTGGTGGATGGTGTGAGATAGCGATTTTGTTGGTACAGCATACCTAATTTTTTATGTGTTTTTTTGATATTAAGTTGTAGGTGGGAGTTGAATTTGAGTTTATTATCAATTTGTACCCCAAGTAATTTAGTCTCAGTTACCAGTTCCAAAGCTGTGTTGTTATGACTAGTGATAGAAAAAGTGTTAGAATGGATAGAGGTGTTTTTGGTGGGAGTGAAAATCATTAGCTTAGTTTTAGAGGCATTTAGTGCTAGGTGATTGTGATTCATCCATTGTTCTGTGATAGAGAATGCGTCTTGTGTTAGCTTTTGTAGTATGGGAAGGGATGTTGCAGAGCAGATAATAGTGGAATCATTCGCATATTGAATGATATTTGAGAAAGGAATAGAGCTATGGAAGTCATTTATGAATATATTGAAGAGGAGAGGACCTAATATGGAACCTTGGGGAACTCCTGTTGGGGTAGTAAGGAAGGAAGAGGTGGCCTTTTTCCATTTGACAGATTGGTATCTATTGGATAAGTAACTGGAGAACCAATTTAAAGAGGAGGGAGATAGGTTGAGTTGAGAGAGTTTAGTTAGAAGAAGTTTGTGAGAGATAGTATCAAAGGCTTTGATTTTGATTTATTTTATTTTATTTTACATTTGTTAACCAGGAAAGTCCGACTGGATACATGTCCATTTTCAGCAGAGGCCCGGGGAGAAAAGCTCCAAGTTGTCAAAAGCATTTAATAGCCACATTAGTACAGATATTAATATTTAGTAGAAATAATTAGGTGGTTAAACATAACAATTACAGTATTAGCAGCAAGTTTACAAAAGCATTTAGTACCATCATCAATAAAGGATAAACAAATTAGTAAAGAAATAATTAGTTATGTAACAATCAATTGCAGTAGGTCTATTTACAAGATTGTTGTTGCCATTTAGGGTGAGATATGGAGGTCAGAAAACTTAGAAAGGTAGCAGTGGGTCACAGGAAGATATCAGATGAAGATCTATGGTTAAGATAAGAGAGTCTTTTTGTAGCAAGTATTGGTTATATAGGATTTTTGTAGGGATATATCTGAAAGATATACTAATACAGATGTGAGGAAAAGGTAGGGGGGTTATGAGATTATTAATTAGTCAGGGTTTAGACATGGACATAGCCATTGTCTGATCATGTGTGTTTTTAGAGCTTTTTTGAATTGAGGTGGTGAGCTCATGGATGTTATTTCAGGGGTAAGGGAGTTCCATTTTTTTCCAGTAAAGTTAGAGAACAATGAATCTCCAGAGGTGTTGTTTGCTTTTATGGTTTGGACTAGCATTCTGCTGGATGAGCGGAGGGATGTTAGGTTGTTATAAGGGGTGATTATGTTAGTTAGAGCTGGAGTACTGTCTGGTTGGTATAGGATTTTGTGAATAACTATGAGTTGGGTGTAGTTTATTTGATTGGGTAGTTCTAGCCAACCTAGTTTTTGAAGATTGTTACAGTGATGGGTTCTATATGTGGAGCCTGTGGCAAATCTAGCTATATTATTGTAGCAGCTGGTTATCTTGTTGATGTTTGATTTAGATAGATTAGTGAAGATGGGTGAGGCATAGAGAGGTGAGGACAGAAGATGAGTGTGAGCTATGGTGGATCTGGTGGTTGGGGTTAGATATTTCTTAATCCTGTACATGGATCCAATTTTTTTATTTACTGTTTTGATGGTATTGTCTATGTGGGCATTAAAACTAAGGTTGTTGTCAATGATTACTCCTAGTAGTTTGGTGTTTGGTTCTGGAGATATTGTACTTCCATTGTTTGAAGAGACTGTAAATATTGGTGGAGTATGCTTATGGGTGGGGGTGAACAGTAGTAATTTGGTTTTATTTGGGTTCAGTAGGAGTAAACAAGTGGTAAGCCAGTTTTCTACTTTGTTAAAGGTAGACTGGGTTAGGGATTGCAAGTCTGCTGGAGTAGAGGCAGTGCAAATTAGTGTGGAATCGTCTGCGAACTGTATGGAAGTAGCCTGTGGTATGGCATCAGGGAGATCATTGATGAAAATAGAAAAAAGAAGTGGACCGAGAATGGATCCTTGTGGAACGCCAAGGGTGACAGGTAGAGGGGGGGTAGATTATCTTTCCACAAGACTGCTTGTTGTCGACTATTTAGATATGAGTGGAAAAATTAGATACTGATTTGTCTATTGAGAGTGAGTTTAGAGAATCTAAGAGTAACTTGTGGTTGACCATATCGAATGCTTTTGATAGATCAAGGTAAAGGGCAGAGGAAAGCCGATTTAGATTACGATTTAGGTTGATTGTGTGGGAGAAGGAGAGAAGGGCAGTGGTAGTACTATGGCCTGGTCTGAAACCATGTTGGGATGGTGCTAGTAGGGAGTTGTGGGTGAGGTGTGCTAAAAGTTGTTTCTGAATGCATTTTTCCATTATTTTGGCTAGGGGAGATAGAATAGCAATAGGTCTGTAGTTAGAAAGTTCTGTGGAGTTACCTCCTTTATGAAGTGGAATAATGTGTGAAATTTTCCAGATAGTGGGGATGTGGGATTCTTGGATTGTATGGTTGATTATGATGGAGATAGGATAAGCTATTACTTTAGCGGCATTTTGTAGGAATTCAGCAGGGAGTAGATCTGCTGCAAGGGTAGTCGGTTTTAGTTTTTTAAGTAAGGATTTGATATAGTCCGTGGGGATAGGCTCGAATTTTAGGGGTGTGGGGTTCAATTGAGTAGATGAGGTTGTGGAATAAGAGGAGGGTGTTAGATTATTGGCTAAATATTTGACGGTTTCTGTGAAAAATGTGTTAAAGGTACTTGCTACTGATGCAGGGGGAAGGTGGGAGGTAGATGAGGGGGTAGGGGTAGAAGATTTCCCTGGGTGAAGTAGTTTACTAAGACCTGACCAAAATTTTTGTGGCTGAGTTTGGTGTTTTTGTTGGAGATTAAGATAGTAGTTTTGTTTATCTATCATGATAGATTTTTTAGTTTCATTTCTTATTTGTTTGTATTTTATGTGGTCAAGTGGTGATTTGGTGGCTCTCCATGTGTTCCAAGCTCTGTTTCTAGATGCAAGTTTTTGTCTAGTAGTATTGGTTAGCCAAGGTGCTATTCTGTTTTTTATTCTAACTCTACGTGTTGGGGCGTGATTGTCTAGGATGGCTAGGAAGGTGGTGTTGAATTCAGAGACTACTTGATCTAGGGGTGGTGTTTTAAGTTTGGCCCATTTACATAGGCTAAGATCATTTAGGAAATTATTTAGGTTGAAATTCTTTGTGTTTCTGTGGTTAATGAAGATGGTTTTGTGGGGTATGTCTTCTCTTTTGCAAATTATGTAGGTTAATAGGTGGTCGCTCATGTCTTCAGGTCGGGTTCTTATTTTGTATAACTGAAGATTGTTATTTATTAGGATCCAATCTATTATGCTTTCTTTTTTGTTGGATTTACTGAGTCTGGTAGGGGTAGTAATGGTTTGGGAGAAACCATGTAAGTTAATATGTGTGGTTGGGAATTGTGTTGAACAGGTTGTCCAGTCGATATTGAAATCACCTAGTATAACTGTTTCTTGGGGGTGGGAGGAGGATAACCATTGGAGTATGCTTTCTAAGGATTTTATGTTGTTGCCTGGAGGAATATCATTGCATACTATATTTAAAGCTTTGTTTTTGTTGAGTTGAATTCTTGAGACTATTATTTCAGTGTTGGTTGCTGTTAGTTCTGGGGGGATGTTTAATGTAGTTAGTTCTAGGTGGGACTTATACAGGATGGCTACTCCACCTCCTTTTCTAACTTTACGGTCTATTCTAACTATATTGTGGTGAGGGGGTAAGATTTCCTTATCAGGGATAGTGGATTTAAGCCAGGTTTCTGTAAGGCAAAAAACGTCAGGCGAGTTAATATCTATGAGTGCATGCAGGTGATGAAGTCTGTTGATTATACCTCTGATATTTAGGTGACAGATTAGGAATGAATTAGGGGCATTTTGTGAGTTTCTTATGTTAGGAGGGGTTGTATCTATGGGATTACTGGTTGATGGTGTCTTTGGGCCTGGGTTGGGATGGATGTCGCCATCAGCTATGAGATTGTGTAGACTTTGTATGAGTTTGGTGAATTTCAGTATGAGTTTGTAGTAGTTCTTAGTAATTGGGTTTAAGTGTGGTGGGTGTAGTGGGTGGAGAGGCTTTGGAGCTAAGCACAGGTGTAAATGGGGATGTGAGAGTGGAGGGGTTTATGTAGGGATGTTGATAGCTGTGCTTGATGTGGGAGTTTGGTAATTAGGCAGGTATTGGAATTCATAGGCAGAAAGGAGAAAAAGTATAGTAGCCAGGGGTGTGAGGTAGAACAGTGGGATTGTTTGTTTTGAAGAGGAGGGAGTTCCTGGATACATGGTGGGTATGATAGCAGGAGAGGGGAGTGGTAATGGGTTAGGTGGTAGGTGGGAGACAGTTGATAGTGGAGTGGATATTTAAAAGATGCTATGTGATTGGCTGAGATTGTTGGGTAGGTGTGGCTAATTAGGGAGAGGAGTGGTTGGTGTGGTATAAGTGTAGGAGTAGAAGGGGCGGGTGGGAATTGGGGGGAGGGTAGTGGAGCGGAGTGAGCCCGAAGGGCGAACAGAGCGGGAAGAGTCAAAGAAGAAGAGATTCAGGTAAAACAATCAGTGGAGTGCTGATTGTTCAGGGGAGTATTTTGAGGGGATAGGACTTTGTTTGAAGGAGAATGTTAAGAGTAAGTTAAAGCTTAATGTAGTAGAGAAAGTAAGCAGAAGTGTTGGAGTATGCTAGGGGCTAACAGAGTGTAAAATAGGGAGTATAGTGAGTAGAAATTGTTTCAGAGGGAAAAGCCCTAGGAGAAGGGAGCCACCTAGTGACAACAGCAGGTACTGCAGCCGTGGCTGCTCACAGGGCTTGCAGCTCTAAAATATAAGGCAGGTTGCTGGGGAAGGGAATGGGATTATTTGGCAGAATATTCTCAAGTATCATAAATATATATATTTTGCACTACAAATGAATGTATACTTCATATTACATATGTGCATGATCACATTCTCATTATCAGACCTTGTATCCCATGATGTGACTGCAGTGGATGATGTTATACCAGGTATTCTGCATAACAATTTAATTGATTGCTTTGTACACACATGGAAGATTTAATAGTGTGCATGTGTTTCAAACCCCTGTGATGTATCAAATCAGCAACATGCTTGGGTAGGTGTTTGGCTATTTTATCTTTTATATTTTGCATGTTATATTTGAAATACTGATATATAGACATGGGTTAACAAATGTTATGCATGCCTTCCATTTCAGCACTGGACAGAGTCTGGGTTACAATAGGTTTGCCCATGAGTTGGTTGTACTGTTGGCCACATGAAGCTCTCCGTGGCTGGTACTATGGAAGCTTGTTTAACTAACAATAACATATTGGATGTAGTTCTGAACCACTGCAATACCAACAGTACACAAGACATATGCATTCCTCATGTCCTGATAATCATGGTAACTATCACTGTGTGGGACATCATGTTTATCTTTGCGCATGATGCATGACTTGCATGCTATAGAATATAGTTTTGCACCAGATATTGCTTTGTATTTGCACTTGAGAATAGCACGAACGCCACCTTCCAAGTGATGCTGCTGTTCTTCTTCCCTTTTGGTGCCAGTATGTTGATCATTTTGTGTATGTTCTTGTTCACATGCATGGGGATGTCTTTTAGATCTCTGACAACACAGATAAGGGGATATTGTATTTTGTTGTGATCATATTGTAAAGTGCTGAATACTTTGTTTCCATATGAGGTATCTTCTTGGATCTGTTATAGAAAATACACACAGATACATTGATGCACCTGAATCAGGACTCCAGTAGTTTAGGCACCCACTCAGTTATGTTCCTGCTCAAGATATGGGCTTCATTACATGTCTACTTTGTAGGTTGTAGAGATTTGTATTGAAATCATTAGCCATTGATTCAAGGGATAATCACTGCCTCTTGCAAAAACATGCATTTACAAGCTATGACCATCACTACTGGATGACATGCATTACATTGGTTATAACTGTCAAATATCTCAAATATCCAGCTTTTCACAAAATTTTGCCTCAAAATGTTGGTCTGGTCCTCATAAAATGTATGTTTTTTTTGGCAAATCACTGGGATGATCTGAGGAATTAAATCACTAAATAATTACATATATTTGAATTTCAGAATTCATATCCTTTATAAAATGTATTTGAACACAAACCCTGTTATTCTAGTTGCTTTCTAAGTTTATAAGATCAATATTTGAACACTGTCCCTATTATTGGGCCTTTGCCCCCCCATTATGTCGGGCTGTGGCCAAATTCCTTGGGCTAAGAGGTTGAGAGGTATGCACTGGTTATATGTCAAAATAATGAAACGCCAAAAGCACAAACCTTAAAACATTGAGACCACAATCTCAAAATGTTAAAATGATGAAAGTTTAAAAGATCAAACCAAAAAATAATGAGTCCCAGAATATCGAAAGTAGTACTATTTAAGGAAGGTAAGGCAGCACTACTGTGATTGGTGGAATATGCTGATGCTAAGATACACAACATGTCCACCCGTGTTCCCGGTTGCTTAGGAAACACATACAAACTTCTGGGTTGCTTAGGAACAAAACAGGGTAGAGGAGCTGCTATTACAGTTGAGTACAGGTTGTCCTGCTTGCCCTAAAAAATGTAAGCTACAGGATTGTCGTGAGTGCCTTGCTGATGTTTTAGGAAAGAGGCAGCAGTATTCACCTTATCAGTTTGTTACTGCTGTTGCTGTGTCATTAAGAATGTGAGTCTATGTTGTGTATTGCTGTTCCGTAGTGGTGTTAGTTAGGATTCATTTGTATATTTTCTTATGATTACTTTGCAGTCTGATTATATTCCTTGGCTAAGTTAGTGCACTTGTTGGATTTCCTAAATGAACTGTTTTTTTTCAACATTACTTTAGTTTCATTAGTGGAGTTATGGGTGTTGTGAGAGATGATCATGTATTGATCTACTGTGGCTACTGTGGGTTAAGTCTTTGTGTCTCATGTTGGTGTAGTCTACATTATTTAATTTTAATGTTCTGGAATTCATTGTTTTCTGGTTCAGTCTTTTAAACTTTCATAATTTTAACATTTTGAGGTTGTGGTCTTGATGTTTTAAGGTTTGTGCTTTTGGAGTTTACTTATTTTGTCATAGACCCATTACATTACATACCAGTGTATACCTAGTATTTCTTGTTCTTACACATATTCACCTACTAGATAACCTTCTGGCAAATGCATTGTAATGAACCTGTTCTACAGACGGCACTTTTTCTATATAAATGCTTCAGGGATAATGCCAGGGAAGGATAATAAGCCCTCAGTAAATCTTTTTATCTGCTGAACACATCAACTGGCAGATAAGTGAGTGATGCATCTTAGTTTATATCTCTTTTTGCTTCTTCACACACAGGAGCCATTATGAGTATGTGAATGTAGTCAGTGAGTTTGATGCTAGGCTGCAGTTGCATGCATGGAGATGAGCTGCTGTTGTTGTTGGGAACTATATAAATGTCCCAGCCTTGTGAAATTAGATTGTCAAAGACTTTGCTATGATTCTGGATGCCACAATATAATAGACCCCTACTGTATCACTCATCTGGTGCTGTAGTGTCAAAGACTTGTGTGCCCACTGATAAGAACATTTTTGTTTCTAGTATGATGGGGTTAACCTCCTGGTTGTGCAGTCATGTGTGATGCACAAATATCATATTCAGCCATCAGTAGCTTTTTGTCCTTTCATTTTCTTGCTTGTAATCTTCTAGACAGAGAGGTTGTCCATTAGGATCTGTTAGCAATGTCTGTCTGTTTCTCCTCCTTGCTGCAGAACATGGAATAGTTGGTAAAAGTTTATGGGTCATATGTATATTCATGTATATAAAAGCATTTGCCATAAAAGGTGGCATTCTGTCTGTAGACCTTCATCTGCCTGCAGTGAATAAAAAAATATATATAAACGAGCCACCAAGTATTACTTTCTCTCTTTTAAGCATGCTTGCAATGCTTTGTTTTCTTATGGGGTGCAGATTTCCACAGAAGGTTTGCTTATTCTTTATTCTCATGCATCAGCTGACATCACCAACAATCTACAATATCTGTAATATCCCTACGGCATCTTGCACTTCACATATATTGTTTTGACATCTGACCCAAAATCCATCCACTAAACTAACCATTTAGCTGCACTGATGTACTGTAAATAAAGAAGTTAGATACTGACTTTAGAAATGAGTTTAGTTGATTACATCTATACACCCTTCAAAAGTACTGGGATTGCTGTATAAGGTGTTTGACCAGAAACAGCATAAGACCTGAACAAATATATTAACTTAATGTATTACTTGCTGACTCAGTACAATAAAATGACAGTCTTATTGTAATTGGCACATTTAGCATGTCTGAATCACAGAATATATTCTATGATTACTTTGATCTGATCTGTAATAAATACAAATATGTTGATTAAGTTAGATAACAGAGCACACGCTGCAATCTTTTTTCCTTGCTCAGCAGTAGTCTGTCATAAAATGAAGAGAGAAACTAAAGTAAAGCAAATTCCACCTTCAGTTCTACAATAATTCAGCACCAGTCTATCTGCGACACTGTCATTACATGTGAGTCAGCAAAATAAGTTTGCTGACTCACACTTACTCCCTGCTCTCCCTTTGCATTATAATATTAACTAAGGGTCTGAAAAAAGTAGAGAATACAAAATAATGAAATGAGTGACTGACTGACTCATTTTTGATCAAATGCCTGCTGAAGTAATGGTCTTGATCAAAGTTATTTTGAAAGATAATTCCAAAAATGAAATGACATCCTTCACTATGTAATATATCCACCTTGACATGCCATACTGTGGAACCAGCAGCAGTAAAAAAACATATCAGGCAGTGAAAGAATGCAACAGCATCATTGCCAGCTACATGTAAAGTGGGTAAAGGGTCCATGAAAGGAACATGGTCGCAGACAATATTTCAGGGTACGATAAACATAGATGAAATTACACTCCGCTACATCTTACTATGTGAGATTTGGGATTTTGTTTAGATCACAGTAGAGTTTGTAAGACAAGTAACTAAATATCTCCCCAGATTATTATGAAAGCTATAATATAAAGGAGAAATGCAGTAAATAACTTTCTGTCATCAGAATTTATGGACCCACTGTCATTTTAAACAGATATTTTACCCATCAAATGTAAGTAACTTCAAACACAGTGGGTGCAGAACAAATAGAGGAAGTAAACGACTTTTAACTCATCCACAAGTCTTGTTCATATTCTCTAATTTACGATTATGATAAAAAGTGTCATGTACAGTCCCTTAAACATGACTTAATTTATGTTATATTTTCAAACCTGCTATACATTCAGAGCTATAATGTTTTAAAAAAGTCTAGTTTTAAAAATTATACAAATAAAGCAAATGTTGTTGGGGAGCTTAGTCTTTCCAAAATTTATACTGTAACTCCACTATTGTGGCACTTTGCAATAGTGCTCTAATTATGTGAGTTAATAGGGCTCTACCCATCAAACAGAACTTTATTTTGCTGTTTTAAAACTCTGTGCTTTTGTTGCATCCTGTTTTCAAAATTGCAAAACAGCAGTGATTTGCAATCAACAAAATTAACAACTTTTGAAACACTAGCCTAACAGAATAAACAAAAAATTCTCAAAAATGTGTTGCAAGACCAGTCTGGCATGAAGAAAAGCACCATAGTACATGCTGCAATAATGTTTTGTTGTGAATATCTGGATTTCTAAAAGCAGGAGAACTATGATTTATATCATAATTTTCTAAAAGTATGCTGTGATGCTTGTTAAGATAGTTAGAGAAAAGAGGCAATTCAGAAGATTTTACTTCTTTATAACTGAGATAGTCAGTGGGACAGTGTATTAACTCTACAACAGAAGGAAGAAACTGTTGTAAAAGAGAGTAAAATCCCATGAGTGGAGGAGCTCCCTGGTCAGCCCCATTAAGAAGCTGAGATCCCTTATAAGATCCTCCAAAGCTAGCTATGAAAACAAAATCACAACTGACTCTAAGGGCAACCACAAAGCATTCTATAGCTATGTCAAGAATCTCAATGGCAACACCCAGATCTGCTCTGAGTTACACAATGGCACGAAAATTACAGAACCAAGTGATGTTGCCAACATCCTGGTAGATAGGTTCAGTGCTAACTTTACTCCCCTCTCACCCCCTAAAAGGCCCATATCTATACAGGAAGAATGCAGAGACCCTGTAATCACATCTATGCAGGTAAAAGCTGCACTCTCTAAAGCCAAAAACATAGCATCCATAGGACTGGACAACATCCCAGGCTGCGTTTTACACAAACTTCAGAACGAACTGGCTCCCCACCTAAGCACCATGTTTAATCATAGTCTTATGTCAGACTTTGTGCCCACTGAATGGTGAACGGCAACAGTTATCCCACTCCCAAAAGGGGGATCTACCACTGATCCTGGGAACTATCGCCCTATTAGCCTGATGAACCTCATCTGCAAGGCCATGGAATGTATCATCATGGAACTCATAAACAAAGACATTGCTAACCTCCAAACTCTGGACCCCACCCAGTTTGGGTTTGTGAAAGGCAGATCATGCCTTCTGAACCTGATCGACTTCTTTGAGGCAGTCACCAAAGCCGTAGAAGAGGGTAAGGTGGTTCACACAGCCTATCTTGACCTCGCCAAGGCTTTTGACACCATCCCTCATTCTGGAATTATAGCTAAACTCACTAAACTAGGTATAAATCCCTATGTCACAAGATGGGTTGCCAACTGGCTCACTGACAGAACCCACACTATAAAAGTTGCAGACTCCAAATCTGACTTCAAACCAGTGACAAGTGGAGTACCACAGGGTTCAGTCCTGGGGCCTCTCCTGTTTGGTATCTACTTCTCTGAAGTACAGTATAACACATAAAGCCTCTGACTAATGAAGTTCGCAGATGACTGCAAACTAGGAGCCATAGTCGAGTCCCCAACTGATGTGGAGATCCTACAGAAGGGCCTCACTGAGACAGATGCCTGGTGTCAGAGGCATGGCCTCAAGCTCACTGCCAAAAATTGCATTGTCATCCCCTTTGGTAAAAACTCTGTACCCATGAACTACCACATAAACGGCAGTCAACTTAACTCCGAATGTGTGATAAGAGACGTTGGGACCCAGGTGGACAGTAGTCTCTCCTTTGATAATCACATCGCCACAGTAGTCAGGAAATCCTTCTATGGGGCACACCTCATCACAAAGGGGTTCTCATCCAGGAAAAAAGAGGTCATTGTTCCCCTCTACTCGGCACTCATTAGACCCATTATAGAGTACAATGCCCCTTTTGGAATGTACCTCACATGACATCTGCAGCAGCTGGAAAGGCCACAGAAGTACCTCGCAAAGAGGATTACTGGCCTCAAACAGATGCCCTACACTGACCGTCTCAAAAAACTCCAGCTTTACTCTGTAGCATGTCGCCTACACCGAGGAGATCTCTGCCTGACATATAAAGCTATGTTAAACCCAGACCTGTTGGACATGCTACACCTAAAGAAATCCCAATCCCTCCAAGCTACAGGCTCTAGGGACCTAAACCTTGTCACCACAATAAACAGGACATGCTGGAGGGAGAGATTCCTGTCCCAGAGACTTCCTATACTCTGGAACAAGCTACCCATCTATGTCAAGCAAAGTTTCTCATCAGTACTCTTCAAGAAAAATCTTGATGAATGGATGGGAAATAGGAAATACACCCCGGGGATCACTTCTGTGGCTCTGCTCAACTGGGGCACAGGAAATTAACTTTCTTGGGTGGCATAAGCCAGGGAACCTTGTTGGCTAGGCTTACTTAGGACCTTGGGCCGATAGCCTAGTACCTACCTATGAACCTATTATTTCTCAGAGAGGAGGAGTTAGGGACATAAACAAGTAAAAAGGCATAAATGCCTTCCAAGTGTTGCATGTATTATAGAACAGGGGAAATAGTACTTGTCTCATGGAAAATCAACATAAGTTCATGCTGGCTGATTCAGTACATTTTGTCACTGTTACCATGTTTCTTTCAGAACTAATCTCACAGCATTTTGTCTGGTTGTTTCACCACACCTTTTTTCATCATGTTCTTAATGTGCTTTAATACTGAAATTCCTGCATGTGCCTGTGAAGTATCTCAGAAGCATGCATGCCTAGAGATACCTAGTTTGGCTGTAAGTAAAACAGCATGCTGTTGGGTTAAGATAATCTAGTCCCTTTTTATGTAACACTGCATATTTCCATTGTGGCTACAGAAATTACCAGAAGACCACCAGAGTACATACTGCAATAAATGTGCAGGGACCACGATGCTAGCCAATTCTGAGATCTCTACTGCAAATGTAATTATTGTAATCTTAGTTTATAAAGCACAGAATAAGAGAAAGTGAGATGTGTTCTTAAGTTCAAATTCCAGACAGCACACACCATCCACCACAACACTTCAGTGCTACACCATGGCTATCAAACTCTGTTTCTGCTCTTTCACTTTTCCCTTTGTATAACATTGATCTATATTTCTCTGTTAACTGATTCCTTCCTTTTCAGTAGCAGGAATACAATCCCACTCCACTTAATAACAATCTGCAACCTGAAAAACTTTAAAAGCTAAATGAAGCAACACCTAACAGATAAATGGCCCTGCACCTGCACCAGCCCTGGTTAAATTAGAAGTAATATAGCTCTATGAATTTTTGCTTGCAACTCTCTGCTGCAAAACAATTAATGTACTATTATTACAACTATATCCTCCTCTATCATCTCATCTCCTTTACCTCCCATGTGCCTCCTCCTGTCATTCATTTCTTTGAGCTGCTCTCTTTATCTTATCTTCCTATGTCCAAACAATGTTACAAATATTCTTACATAAAACCTGACAATCTGTGAATACTAATGATATTACACTGCATATACCTCCCTGTGTTTAAAAAAAAAGTGTTAAAAAATATTATTCACATAAAATTATTTTTAATCAAAACTGTAAGTAAATTATGTAACTGATGTCAAGGATGTCTGATTAACTATTGCTCATGAAAGAAACTTATTGTGAGTGATAAAGTAATGTGATTGATGTCTATGATGTTTGAATAATGGAGCTTTTATCTCTGGGCCTCCTCTAAAAAAAGGGCAGTGCTCAGTTGGACTTTCCCGGAAACAAATGCCAATAAATAAATAAATGTTTGTCATTCAAAGACACATAATATATATCTGTGAATGTTCCTTAGTACTGTTTTACCTTTTGTTCTTCAAATTTTCATTCCTTCCTTATTTTAACTATACTTTACTAGTGACAGTATCTGACCTGAATGCACCCAAGCCAGAAAGCTGATTTACTACTCATACCATTCAAGCAGACTACTAACCACACACAGTCGTTGCCTGACATAAACTAGCCGGTATGTTTTTATTTCATTGTTTCAGAGATGAAAAAATGAAGTTTTTGTAAATCATCATATAATAGTAGCTAGCTATTCCACTGGCAGACTATCCTAAGGTGATTAGTATCGTTATGTAGCATGCACGACCCTAAGGTGATAAGTATCGTTATGTAGCATGCACGACCCTAAGGTGCTTAGTATCGTTATGTAGCATGCACGACCCTAAGGTGATTAGTATCATTATGTAGCATGCACGACCTTAAGGTGATTAGTATCGTTATGTAGCATGCATGACCCTAAGGTGATTAGTATCGTTATGTAGCATGCACGACCTTAAGGTGATTAGTATCATTATGTAGCATGCACGACCTTAAGGTGATTAGTATCATTATGTAGCATGCACAACCCTAAGGTGATTAGTATTGTTATGTTGCATACACATCTCAAGCCTGTCTGATTGTTGCTGACTCACTGTCAGTATCATGTAATATCCAGGAAAAACAAACAGTCCCTCCTAGGTGACCTATTAGGACATTCCAGGACAATATATTCAGAGGTTGGAGGCTGGGTTTGGCACAATGGTTAAGGTGTTTATCTCACAGACACAGGGTATTAGGTTTGATTTTTATCCTTGAAGGGAAGTTGACTAGGCTTAAAATGGCCTGTTGAGGGCAGCCTGCATAATGCTTGCCTATGAACCCATGAAGCACATGCAAGGGATCTGTGTTATGTACATGAGACAGGATCTAACCACCACAGGAAATATTATCTGGTATCATGAGAGATAACCCATACTATCAAACAATAACTTACTACTGCAAGATTTGTAGTGAAATCTAACTACAGCAATGATGACAGAAAGCTAACTGTATGCTAAAAAAGCAACTGTGAAGACTGAAGTGTGGCTTTCCTAACATTAGAGTACATTAATATGTGTGTAGTTATAGAAACCTGATTCCATTGCCCTGACAACACTCTCTTGATATCAAGGTACTGTACCTATCACTCCTTCCGGCCATTTAAGGGTGCTGGATGGATATCTGTTTTTATATATTCTCACATTAAATTACACCTAATATATCAAGAGTCACATTTTGGACTCCTTGCCATCTTGGCGACATTTAATAAAGTCAGTTACCATACCATCACTAGCTATGCAATCCTGTCAATGAGGACCACATTAGGTACTTGGATAGGCTAGATTCCACATCCATTAAACCCAGTACATTAAATTTTGGGCAACGTCAGTTATCCTTTCATCAAGTGAACGTCTTGCACAATGAAGTACAACCATACCCAGCATTTCCAACATTTCAGTAATACCGACTCTCTCTGAATAAAACTGTCCAAGTTCTTACAAGAGGGAATAAAAGATTTGATTTTGTCCTTGTAAATGTCGCTGTCTGTGTGCAAGCCAATGTCATGCCATCATTTATCAAAGCTAACAAATGGACATCACTTCACTCATAATTAGTACCAACTAGCCTAAACATTCCACAAAATTTGGAGACTACTCCAAGGCCAGCTGGATTTCCCTGCCTAAAGGGCTAAAGAAATCAAAAGGTGCCTTTTCCTCTATTGATTCAGTCTCTGAATAATTTCATTTATTCATGACTTTTTCAACCAGCTCATCCAACATATTGATAACTCAGTACCTTTGTAGACATAAATATGACAGGAACTTCAAGAGCAGTAAGCGATGGTGCACTTTTCAGATAAACACATTTGGTTGTAAAGCTGTACAATTCAAATAAAAGTTTTCCACCACACCAAGAAGAATATTTATAAATATGTATTCAGGATTTTCAAATGAACCATTAGGAAAAGTAATGCTGAATAGGAAATGAAGGTAGCTTACTCTTCAAAGGAAAAACACAAGGCCTGTTAGGAGTATTAGAGTAATATCCCAGACAGTTCTGAGCTGGAAATGTACAGCAGCACTTGCTCTGATATCAGAGCCATAGCTAATGTCCAGGATGCCATGCTTAGCTCAAATGTCCTCTCCCACTCACTACCATGTTCTCATCCTTGAATCTCTGAATTTTGCTCTTCTCATCCTCACCATGGACCAGAGCTGGAAAGCTATTAGCTGAGCTAGAAATAACAATTTTATCAGCCCTGATAATATGCCATGCTGCTTGGCAATCAACACACTTGTGATAATGAATCCCTTTTTAAACTTTCGAAACTCAGTGTCTCCACAGATTATGTTCCTGTGCTATGTCAGAGTGGCTTTTGTGTCTATGTGCAAAGGGTACATTACAACTCACCATAGAAATTGTCATGTCATTAGCTTCACCAGTATTAATTGTGAAATGATGGAGTTCATCTTAGCCAGTTTTAACATAATATCAGTAACTGCCAAACAATTGACTCTAGTCACTTAATTTTACCAACAGGAGTTCTTATCTGTTTAATTTGGTTGATATTTTAGAGGTGTGGTTGATGCCATTGCTATAGATCATTCAGTCCATAGCGCTTACCCCAGGCTTGCTAAGGCATTCAATATTGTTCCCAATTATGATATTATTAATATGTTTACCAGCTTAAATATTAATTTTTATATCACAATGGATTCCAACCTGGTTCTCAGCTCAAACCCATGTAGGGTGACTTTGGTGCCTTCTCATCTAGTAGACTGTTCACTGATACACTGCCTCAGGACTTTTTAATTGGCCACCTTCTCTTCAGAATCTACTTCTGTAATGAAAAGGCAAATATCCATGCTCTGGGGTTCACCAAGTTTGCAGATAATAGCAGATTGGATGCAAACTCTTACATTCCCCAAGAAGTTCTGAATAGAGCCAGCACAGTTCTAACAATAGCCTTAGATTTAATGCAAAAAAAATGCAGTGTAGCTACATTTGGGAAATAAGCATTCCCCACTAATTAGCACATAAATTAATCTGAATCTTTTGAATAAACACAAAGGCACACTTCAAACTATGTAATAACACAAACAGCTGGTGAAGTCAACGGAAGGAAAAAACGGACAAAAATTTTGCGCTTTCATTCCTTTTAATAAATAAAACAGAACTTCTTTTGAAATGAATTATACCACACTACCACTCATTTAAATAAGAATCAAAGTTAGCATGTGACAATAGCATCCATTAAAAGAAAGACTTATCAAATACTCTAGCTAGATGTGCTGTTGTATGCAACAATTTCAAAAAAATTCCTTTTTTTGTATTGGAAATAGTTGATTCTGACATGTTTTATGGAGATTACAAAACTTTACTTGAATGTTGAGAAAGTATATGGCAGATTTTGTAAGTGGCTGATCAAGTACCAGGTTAATATTAAGTATTTTGTGCAGCTAAAGAAACCATAATTAATTTTATTTTTAGGATTATGAATTTTTTTATATACAAGTAGTTTATGTGGTATTATTTCACTATTTCATGTTTTAACACATAGTATTGAGTGACTACGGACAACGTTTATTTTATATTTATATTTAATTGCTATTTAATTGTGTTTTGATGGTTATTGGATGTTACTGTCACATGACAACTTTGATTCTTATTTAAATGAGTGGTAGTGTGGTGTAATTCATTTCTGAAGATGTTCTGTTTCATTTATTAAAAGGAACAAAAGCACTAATTTTGTTTTTGTCTGGTTTCTTAAATCTGAATCTTTCTTAAGTGTTATACTGTCATTAAACATGTGGGTGCATTCATTGATAATAATCTCTCCTTTGATCATGAAGTATCAGTTTATAGTAAGGAAATTATTTTGCACTGCCAAGTTCATTTTAAAATGATTTCACTTCTTTGCTAATATAGTGATGGGTATCCACACCTCTCATACAGGCAGCAGAGGTTCAATTTCCTGTTGGCGAAAAGTTGTATCTTTTCACATACCAGCTAACTCAGTCTGTAGAGGATGAGACTCTTAATCTCAGGATTGTGGATTTAAACCCATTTGGGGAAATCACTGTTATGGAAAATTGGCCTGACTGGATGAATCTTGCAATGAAATCTTTCAGAGTTTTTTTTTGATCAATCAATGAGTAGTACACATTTTGGTAAGATTCTCTTCAAATGCATAACCAAACTTCTAAGTAAGACAATCAAAGGTCTAGGCTCCTTTCATTACATGGATAAAACAAAATTTGACTCACCTGCTTTCACTTCATGCAGTCAACATATAGACTTTTTTATTACCTTACCTTATAGCCTCAAAAAGAACCTGTTTTACTAGACCTTTTCTACCTCAGAAACACTGACTGCCCATGCATGTGAACTAGAGTTGTTCCCTAGCAGAATTCACATGTAATTTGCAGTGAATGAGGAAATCAGAAATGTACCCCTTGTCTAATGACTACATCTCTAGTAGACAGAGGCATCCTGTAAAAGGTTAATAACCCATGCTCACACCTATATATACCTTTTAACAGCAGGGTATCAAGACTTGTCAGATATTAATGGAAAGCATGCCTAGAATTAAAAAGGACCCCTGTGGTTGTTAACCTAGTAATCACCTATGAACCTATGTTAAGAACACTTGACTCAAAAGTTTTCAGCTTATATTGTAACATAAATAGGACTTCTTTGAGTAACAGTTTTATTAATGGTAACATTCCTTATCTATGAAACAAACATCCCTTACATGTTAAACTTTGAACTGTTTCAAATTTTGATGATTGTATAGATTCATATAAATTTATTCTTAGGATTATTAGTATCACCCTTATTAAGAAGAGAGGCAAATCTACTCTCTATATTACCTAAGATATATGACTAGGGTCTGTATGGTCATTCTGGTCATCTGCCTTGTAATAAAACCTATGAACCTACAAACCTATGACCCTAAGAATGTAAATCCGACATGTTTTTGAAACAGTGGTGGTCATTCTGAGATGGGAAGGAAATGGAAGAATGAAACCACTGACATAATCTATTTAGTGTTGCTGGCGAGAAGGAGACAGCGATATCTCTTACCTTTGTCTGACTGATAGAGAATAGTTAAAATTCACTTACTTGAGATGTGTCTGAACTTTTGAAATTATCAGTAAGAATTAAGCAGGCACAGACACAGTAAACACTAAAAAACAAGCTAAGCTGTGTCTTTACAATCCTATATTTGGAGATGAGAGTTAATATTGAGCAGAATGATATAATGAAAGCCTCTGTTAGGGTGTTGGTCACATTTCCATGGAAATATTATGTATTCATTATAGTCATTATTTCACATATGCATGAACTAATAACACGGCCATGAATATATTGCTGCAAACAATTAAAAAAATATTTGACAGGTAGCATTAGGTATGATTCTGTTACATATCATTACTGTTACTTCCTTGTAGCCTGACGCCAAGCAGGGTTACTGCCAAAAGACAAAGCACAGAAACAGAAGAGTGCATATCTAAATAGGAAAGCGTGATACTGATGGTTTCCATGGCTACCAGAAGAGAGAGAGATCTCTGTATTTATAACAGCATGCTGACAGTGAATAGTCATCTGTCACTCTGGGATAACCTAACCACTAATATCTGCGATCTTTAATTTACTGACAGACCTTGCATCGGTAACTACTGTGAGAAGCTAAATAGTTTAAGACATGAATAAAAGTGAATAATCACTAATCCTCAGCAACATGAGCACAACCCTGCTGACTCCATTGAGACAAGAAGCCGTCAGTACAGCAATGCAACCTTATGTAGTTAAGGCAAAAATACGGAAGCTGTAGCAGAAGTAGTGAAATCACAGAGACATCAATCTTTAACAAAATCCATGGGAATAGCATTGCAATTAATTTAAATTAGGTCTGACCCTCTTCCAAAACATGACATCAGCTGTAAAATAAATCACATCTCACTGTTGGCTGTACCGAGTTAAGCAGTACATTTGGTAACATTATACAGTGATTTATTCCTGTAAAGGTCACGATAGCAGTGATAATAGTAAAAACATTTTCTTCTTAGTATATCAGCAGGAAAAAAAGAATGATTATAGTAGTCTTAATGATTTTATGAAAACTTCTAACACAGTAAGCATACAACTTTTCTCATGTACGTATACTTAACTAGAAAATGTCTTTCAATATGAGAAATGAAGAATGTTCAAATGTTTTCTGCTGAAGACCTGTCAGTTAACGTGGGCTTATGTAACACTGATGACATGAAATGGAATATTAAATCTCTCAAAAACTGCAGAAATGCTGTGATGCTGCCCATGGCTAAAACTTAGAAATGGTTCTACATTTTCTTTTTGGGCATTTAGAATTCAGTTTGAATTGTGTGTGTGTGTGTGTGTGTGTGTGTGTGTGTGTGTGTGTGTGTGTGTGTGTGTGTGTGCAATAAAAGTACAAATGAAGTATGAAAATGATGGGGAAAAAAAAGAAAAGTAAATGAAAAATAAACTTGAAATCGTATTTGTTCTATAAATAATATAATAATATTAATAATGGTCAAACTAAGGACAAAGAGATCTCTTCAACATAACAAAAGGTGGTTAATGCAACAAAAATTTATGGGTTCAGTCCATACCTTATAGCCAGGAACTGAGCAACCTGCTTGAATATTAGTGAATCATGGTGAAGAATATCCCCATATGTACTGGTTAACAGCTTCGGGTATTTGGATTTGTGGTTGAGGGGAAGGGAAGTCTGAATGAGGAAGTCAAAGCTAGCATCTAAGGTCCTCTAGCCAACTGACACAGAGTGTCAGGTGTAGTATATGATGGAAGAATATCAAAGAAGTTGAAAAGTCTGGTCTACAAAACAGTGGTGCAAGCAGTACTATTGCATGGTACAGAAACCTGGGCAGTAAAGGCAGAGCAGTTGAAGAAGCATAAGGTTATAAAGATGAAGTGCCTGAGATGGGTGGTAGGATGCACAGTGTGGGACAGGTGAAGAAATTAGGATATTAGTGCAGAAGCCAAAGGAGCTCCAGTTAGAGAGGAGATAAAGATGTCCAGCCAAAAGATGGATTGATTGTGTCAGAAAAGACCTGAGACAGGCAGGCATGACTGTCAAAAAAAGTAGGAGAATAAACAGAAGTGGTGACAGTTGTCATGACAACCATACCTCATGAAAAAATGAGAAAAAGGGGGTTGATGATAATCACTGACTCCATACAATAAATGACAGGCTGCTTCTTACCTGCCTGGGTAGCTGCTGCCTGGAATGAATGGGAACAAATGTTGGACTGAACATGTGTTCACTTGCATATTTCAGCCAGCTGACCTTGTGTGCACTACATATCTGGGCATGTAACAGATTTTCACAGAATGTCCAGTTTTTGTTTCAGATTTTTGGTAGATTCCTCATAAATTTTTGCTTTTCTGGCAAATGACTGGCAAATCATTTAAGGACTGAAGTCAGAAAATAATGAAAAGCATTTGGGTTTTAGGCTTTATATCCTTCAGAAAATTCATGCTAATAGAAATCCTGTTATTCTATCAACTTACTAAGCTTAAAGCAAAATTTAAACATTTTCCCTATTTTTGGGCCTTTGTCTCTTCATTATTTGTTGCTTTGTCCAGATTTTTTGCTCTAAGAGGTTGAGAGGCAAGGACCTTTCAATGTTGTAAGGGTGTAGAATCCCTACACTTCGCATATTGTTAAAGAGTTCGGATGTGAGACTGATCGCCATGTGTGTTGCAGACATATTTTTGGATCACGTGTGGCACTTGATGGCATTTGTGTGAACTTTGAGTAAGAAGAGGTAAAACATAAATGTTTCATGTAAAAGCCTCAAACTAAACTTTTAAAAAATATGCAAAAGTAAATATATTTTTCTCCTCTACTTGTTTATTTTTTTCCTTCACCCCAAAGTTGAAAAAATATGTAAAAGTAGCATATATTCATATTTTTCTCGGTTCTTAATTTTGATTATATGCCTATTGTTCTTTCCAGTTTGTAATTTGGGACTTTTTTCCACATGTTGTCTGCTGGCCATATTTTTAACCTACAGTGTTTCAGTGCTAAGTCAAAATATCATGTGTAGCTGTGTAGTACTAAACTGTGACAACACACACACACACACACACACATATAAATATATATATATATATATATATATATATATATATATATATATGCTAACTAAACTGTGGCAACATATATATGAGAGAGAGAGAGAAAGCAAGAGATATGTATATATGTGTGGTGGATCATATCTAAACAATCCTACCTTGGTTTGTAATTTATTAATCTTTACTGTTAAAAAGAAGTACGACTGTGAGCAATAGTGAGCGGAGGCTACTGTGCACCTTCGTGCATGATGTAAAGGAATTACAGCTTTTGTCTGACATGTTGAACTTGTACAGTCACAACAACGTTACTGTACTTACTTTTGTATTTAGTTGTATATTGCTTGTGTGTTTTTTTGTCACAGAAGTTGATTTAAGTTCTCTTAGATTTCTGTGGTTACTGATTTGGATTATTCTTTTTCTGTTACAATATTTTATCAGTTTTAAGTGAATATGGATTCCTTAAATGAGTATGCAATTAATGATTTGCCTGGCACGGCTTACAGAACTGTTGTTTCATATATTAATGACTGGACTGATGAACTGAATAATGTTAGGCATAGAACAAATAGAACACATTTAGGAAATGATGCATCTATTGCCTGCAAAGATCATTCAACCCCTGTGAAACAAGATGATGCCCCTGACAACTCTGGAATTCTGGATGCAAGTATTCAGCAATCTGAGGATTCATTTTGTTTAGAAGGAAACAAAAAAGGAAGAAAGGAAGTAGTTAACAACAAATAACACAGAAGAAAAAGAAACTGATCAATATCCGTTAAGTAAAGATTATACGTACTAAAAAGGACACTGCTTTGTTATGTAACACACAGGTTACAGGGAACGATTGTATTTTTCTATCAAAAAACTTTCAGTCTACAGAAAAAGGCATGAGTTTTCCAAAAGAGAAGGTAGAAAAAAGATGCAAAGGGCAGATGAAGAGGAAGAAATCAAAACTGATCGTGTAAAAACTGAAGAACATTAAAATATATATATATATATATATATATATATATATATATATATATATATATGATATTTATATATATATGTGTGTGTGTGTGTATATATATAAATATATATATATATATTACACTTGTCATTTACTATACCTGTAAATGCTTCTAATATAAGCACAGACATACTGAGAAAAGTTTGATCAAATGAGTCCACACAAGTACACATATTTTATAAATGTTTCCCCCAGCAGTGCAATTACTGTTCAAAATTCAGAAAAGTAAGTATTTCTAGTTGTAGCGAATCCAAAACCCACCAAACACATGTATGCTGTGTTACATACAATCACTATGTAGAGTACTGAGACAAAGACACAACAATAATGTGTTAATCAGACAGTTCATGTAAGTCATTCACAGCATGTTTCTTCATTATTACTGTTGGAGTACAAATATCTAATATGGAAATATATTTTCCTTATGGGCTAAGCAGATAAGTCTGGGTGCCACCATATATAGGTCCCACAACAGAAGCATGACAATACCTTCACTGAAAACTGCATTAATCAGAAGCAATAGGACTGACAGTTTAAAAACTGAAGGATGGCAGCCGAGAACCGTAGCAGGAACTTCTTCCCCAACTAAAATCTGAGGAACTCCCCTAAGCCCCTCAGAAAAATCAACAGTGGTTCCCCCTGAATGTCTGAGATGGATGCCTGCAAAGCCTCATTGGATGTTCTGTCAATCAAAACCTCTCCAGCCTCCAACACAGTCACGGTAGAGGAATCCAACAGCATAGCCTGGCAAGCCTCCGGTTTGTAATAACCTCAGGAGAAAACACCTGGCAGAGGTTGGATAGTGGAAGATTCCAGTCGCACCTTTTTCACCTTCTTCCTCTTCCCTAACAATGACCATTGGAGCAGGAGATTCCTTCCATTGTATCTTTAGCAAGAAGATTAAGACACTGTTTCTCAAGATACAAGGAAAGGGAAGAAATGCTACTGTGAAGGGTTTTTGGAACGAATGTCTGGCAAATTGAACAAGATGTATGGTCATGAGATACTCCTAGACAAAAAAGACACTTATTGTGGTAGTCTTTATGAGGAATCTGTCTTTCACACTGGCATTTACCCTTCCTGGATGACATTAACCCCAAGGAGCACAAAAAAGAAAAAAAAAACAGATGCTGATAAACAGGCCAACAGTGAAAAAATGCATGCTGACTTGTGGCAATTAAATTCTGTTTATGCTATGCCTGAATGACACCTTTATGCCCTACAGTACGCAGGGAGCATTTGAGTGACATTCAGGCGTACCTTTTAAATGCAACAGGAAGTCTTCATTATACTGGCCCACCATATAATATGATTTAGTCCCTTCACCACTGAATGTAATATGATCAACTTTGAGGTTGTTGGCATTCAGTCCAAGGATATATCCCAATCACATTGACCTGAGCTGAAGTCCTGTTTTGACCAGATACCATTTTTTTTGTCTCAAAAGTCCTAATAGAAAATGTGTTTCTTGTTACATCAAAACTATGTAGGCCATAGAAAAAAACTAATATATGCAGCAACACGGAAAAATGGTGACTGGGGTCTGAAGACTGGATGCATTTATGGACAAAGAGCTAGTTCCTGAGGGGCTAAACAAATTTGCAAATACAATCAGCATAATCTCCATGGTGCAGAAAGGAAAAAAATTTAACTGTGATCCAGACAGGCTCAACTAATTGCACTGGCAATACAGGATTTGGTAGGAAAGCGGGAGGGGCGGAGGAGTGGGCAACTGATGCCAAATATCCATCCAAGTAGGAGGAAGACAGCTGAGTGCACTGCTATACTGACCACCCACCCCCACCCCAGTGAAGGTTTTGTGCTAAAACTTGCAGCACACAGGTTGGGATGTGCACCTGGCTATTCCAAGCAGTACACAGATTCTACAGCCATCTTTCCCATATACAGGAAAAGCATGCAGATACCTTTAGGATGGCATATCAGGCCTCCTCTTCAGTGGATATGCACATTAAGTTCCAATGAGAAACTGATTCTTACCTCTGAGGTGAGAACCACATGCTAATCAATATGGGGGGCTCTGATGACTGACAAGTGAAGGGGACAAAAAGAGTACAAGAACCACAGGCAGTGTAACAGTTACTGTAAAAGACAAGGCCACCAAATAAATTAAACATGTGCCCTTTGCACAGCCTGTTACTTAATACTATTTATGTATTTATTTATTTATATTTGTTGACTGGGAGTGTCCGACTGGATGTAGGTCCATTTTCAGCAGAGGCCCAGGGAGAAAGGCCCCACAGTTAAAATAAACAGACAGTAGTTACATTCGATTACATAGCGATTAACAATTTACATAGCAATTACTTACAACATATTTACAGATGAAGAGCATAGTATGTCAGTAGACAACTAGAATCTTTATCTGTGAAGTACATAACAGACATTAACAAATGTTACAGTAAGACGTTCCTGCTGTATAATAAGTTAGTACTGAGCCTGCTATAATCAAGGTAGTTAGTGGAGTGGAAAGAAAGGTAGTGGTTGGATGGGGTGGGTGATATTAGAGTGGGAGTTGCAAGGGCATAGCCAGCATGTTTTTAGGTGCACTTTTAGTAAAGTTTTGAAGTGGGTGCATGATGGTATGGAGGTAATTGTGGGTGGGAAGGAGTTCCATAATTTGGCTATGGTGCAAGAGAATAGTGCTTCACTAGCAGAGTTATTGGCTTTAGTGATCTGCAAGTGATTTTTTGTTGCTGGATCTTAGTGGTCTGGTGGTGCGATAGGGTTGGAGTAGATTCTGGAGGGATGGGACATTTAGTGGATGGTTTACTAGTTTGTGGGCATGTAAGAGTTGATACCATTGAAGGAGGTGAGGGAGTTCAAGCCAGCCCAGTTCAGCAAGTGAGAGACAGTGGTGACTATGGTAGGATGCCCCTGTGGCGAATTTGGCGATTTTGATGTAGCAGGTCTCTAGCTTGTTTAGATCGCATTGCCTTAGGTTGGCATATACTGGAGAGGCATAAAGTAGGGTGGAGATAAGGTGGGAATTTGCTATTGAAGTCTTTGTTGCTTTGGTGAGCAGTTGCTTATTTCTGTATAACACTCCTAGTTTTTTGTGGACTTTGTTTATGGTCATGGATATGTGAATG
This sequence comes from Protopterus annectens, assembly GCF_019279795.1. Lineage (NCBI taxonomy): Eukaryota > Metazoa > Chordata > Ceratodontiformes > Protopteridae > Protopterus > Protopterus annectens. The sequence continues at coordinate 385,643,261 of NC_056727.1, read as the reverse complement.
TCAAATTTTAGTTCATTGTCTATTTCCACTCCTAGCAATTTGGTGTGTTCAGTTGGGTATATAGTGGTGTTGTCTTTTGCTGTGATGTTAAAGTGAGAGTTGTTTTGAGTATGTTTGGTGGGTTGGAAGATGAGAAGTTTAGTTTTGTTTGGGTTGAGTATTAATTGGGCATTGGATAACCAAGTTTCAACAGAGGAAAAGGCTTCCTGTGTGACTTTTTGCAGTTTGGGTAGGGACTGGGTTGAGCAGATGATGGTTGAGTCATCTGCATATTGTATGAGTGTGCCATGTTTGGTGGCAGAGGCTAGATTATTGGTGAAAACAGAGAAGAGTAGGGGTCCAAGGATGGATCCTTGGAGAACCCCTATGGAGACAGGTACTTGGGGAGATATGTCATTCTGCCATGCAATGGATTGTTGGCGGTCAGACAGGTAACTCTGAAACCATTTGGTGACTGATTGCGAGAAGGATAGGTTATTGAGGACAGAGATGAGTTGTTTGTGTGGGACCATGTCAAATGCTTTAGATAGGTCTAGGAAAGTAGCAGAGGAGAGATAGCCATTGTTTTTATGCTGAAGGATAGTGTTAGTAAAGGAGAATAAGGCAGTGGTGGTGCTATGGTTTGGTCGGAAACCATGCTGAGTATTGGAAAGGAGGTTGTTAGTAAGGCCGTGGTCCAAGACCTGAGAGTGTATGCATCTCTCTAGTATTTTGGAGAGTGGAGAGAGAATAGCTATGGGGCGGTAATTGGTTTGTTCTGTGGAGGGTCCGCCTTTGTGGAGGGGAATTATATGTGATACTTTCCACAGTGTGGGAACGTACCTTTCTGACAGAGATCGGTTAATCAAGATGGATACTAGGTAGGCCATAGCATCAGCTGCGATTTGTAGGTATTCACTTGGGAGGTTGTCTGCTGCTAATTTGGTGGGCTTAAGTTTAGTTAAGAGTTTTTTTTTATGTTGGAGGTAGGTACAGGAGAAAAAGAGAAGGCAGTGGGGAGATTACTAGTTGAAGGTGTGGGTTGGAGGGCAGGGAGGTTGTGTTGTTTAGCTAGTGATAGTATGGTTTGTGGGAAGTGTGTGTTGAATGAGGTAGCAATATTTTCTGAGGAGTGAGGGATGTTAGGAGGAGGGTTACTGACTTTACCAGGGTGGAGGATGGAGTTTATGGAGGACCAGAATTGTTTGGGGCTGTGTTGGGAGGAGTCTAGGGCAGACCGGTAGTATTGGAATTTGTCCTGTTTTATTAGCTTTTTGACTCTACTGTATAGTTCTAGGAATTTCTGTCTAGTTGAGGGGGTTTTGGTTTTGGGCTTTATCCCTGTTTTTCATTTCTGACTTACTGATTTTTCTGTAGCCATAGGGAGGGTTGTGCTTTGATTCTGGAAAGTCTTATGGGGGCATGGTAATTAAGGATGCTCAGGAAGGTAGTATTAAAAAATTCAACTGCATCATCAAGACTGAGGTACTTTAGAGGATGCCAGTTACATTCTTTGAGGGATGAGATGAATGTGAGTGGGTTATATATAGGAAATTCACCCCGGGGATCACTTCTGTGGTTCTGCTTGACAGGGGCACAGGAAAATAATTTTCTTGGGTGGCGAAAGCCATGGTACGTTTTTGGCTAGGCTTGTATAGGCCCTAGGGCCAATAGCCTAGTACCTACCTATGAACCTATGAACCTAAAGTTTAGTTTTTTACGTATTTGACGGTAGATGACAGGTTTAGCCTAGTATAGGTATTTTTTGAGTAGGAACGTTGGGGAGTGATCACTGAGGCTATCTGATAAGCAGCCAGTTATATATGACTGGGGGCTCTTACTGACTAGTATCCAATCCAGGGAAGTGTGCTTGCTGGAGATTTTATTTATCCTGGTTGGCGACTGGACTAGTTGGGTGAAGCCATGAAGGTTTACATGATGGGTTGGATGGTTGCCAGAACAGGATTGCCAGTCAATATTGAAATCACCTAAAATGATAGTTTCTTGGGGGAGATGGTGGGTAGACCAGCTGAGGAGGTTTTCTAATGGAGGGATGTTATGGCCAGGTGGGAAGTAGCATCCGATTATGTTGATGGTTTTGTTTTGGTTTATTTTGAGGTTGGTATATATTATTTCTTCATTGCCTATTTGTGGAGCTGATGATTTTAAGATCTGGATGGTTAGATGCTGTTTAAATATTACAGCTACACCGCCTTTTTTATTGTTTAGCTGGTCCACTCTTAGTATGCCATAACCTGTAGGGAGTATTTGCTCACTGGTAATGTGAGGTTTTAGCCAGGTTTCTGTCAGGATGACTATATCTGGGGAGTACAAGTCTATGGTGGCATGGAGTTCATGGACTTTGTTGGATATATCTTTAATATTTAGGCTTAGTAGAAGGAAGTCACTTGGCTTTCTATTGGCTGTAATATGGGAGAAGTTGTGGTTTCTAGTCTGATTATGAGGATTGGGGTTGGAGATGGTAGGGCCAGGATTGTAGTGGATGTCTCCACTTAGGGCTAGTTTTGATATGCATGAGTTTATTAGTTTTCTCAGTTTTTGAATGTGTTTGTTTATAAGGGAAACTTTATGATTGTGCTCTGTGGGTAATAGGTATGGTGGGAGGGTTACTATGTTAAGTTGTAGGGATGCTTTATGTTTGAGTAATATAGTTGGTAGAATATGTGGGGGTGCATAGGGATGGTTCTTGAGTTGGTGGGAGGGCAGCTGAGTATGGGTGAGACATGGGTGGTGGTGTGAGTAGTAGTACAGTGGTAGTGGTTGAGTGGGGGAATGATGGAGCTTTGGTAGGATGTAAGATATGCAAGGAGATTGCATGCAGTGAGCATAGGTAAGGTATGCTTGTACATGTTAGTTAAGGAGGTATGATAGTAGTGGGAAGATGGAGGAGGTAGTGCTGGGTTAGCCCTGTGGTTTGCTATTGGAAAGATGGGAGGGGTTTGTGAGTGCAATAAAGGTGGGACCACTGGGGGCGGGAGGAAATAGGGGACAGGGTGGGGAGTGAAGCGGGTAGAGACCCTGTTAGTTGCTCTTATGAGGGGGCTGGAAACAATCAGGTAACAGAGTTAACTGATAAATGAACATATAATAGTGACAAGAGTGGTTGTAGTTTTAAAAATGGTGCCTGCCACAGGTAATATTTATTAACTTTGGGATTGTCTTAAGGTAATAAACAGGGAAGGGGGAGGGGGAACAAGGGTGTGAGCAGGCAGTTCTTTGTACTGCTGCTAATGAGCCAAAGCAAAGACAAGTTTGTGTTTAAGAAACAATCACAATTGACCAAGGACTGCTCTGAAACTGTAAGTCATTTCTTAACCATTTCACAGGTGGAAAAACAGGATAACCTTGTATCAGTAGGCTACTGTGGTCTCAGTTTAAATTAACAAGCACACAGTATTGATCAGTTATGGATACTATTTGTTAACAGAAGGGAATAAGAGCGAAAGTGGAAGATGAGTGTGTGTGTGTGGGGGGGGGGGGGCTGCTTACAAGCCAAAGCAGAGTGCTCTCCAGGGGAAAATGAATATTGGCTCAAACAGGTAGACAGATACTCAAAGTTAACTTTAGCTGTTTGCAGACAGTTCAGACCCGGACTGCGCTTTTCTTATAAGAATGATAAAGGTGGTACCGCAGTTGAATACTTAAGAGTGATGTTAGGTTAAAACTTAAGTTTAGCTGTTTGCAGACAGTTCAGACCCGCACTGCGCTTTTCTTATAAGAATGATAAAGGTGGTACCGCAGCTGAATACTTAAGAGTGGTGTTAGGTTCAAAGTTAACTTTAGCTGTTTGCAGACAGTTCAGACCCACACTGCGCTTTTCTTATAAGAATGATAAAGGTGGTACCGCAGTTGAATACTTAAGAGTGGTGTTAGGTTAAAACTTAGGTTTAGCTGTTTGCAGACAGTTCAGACCCGCACTGCGCTTTTCTTATAAGAATGATAAAGGTGGTACCGCAGCTGAATACTTAAGAGTGGTGTTAGGTTCAAAGTTAACTTTAGCTGTTTGCAGACAGTTCAGACCCACACTGCGCTTTTCTTATAAGAATGATAAAGGTGGTACCGCAGTTGAATACTTAAGAGTGGTGTTAGGTTGGAGAGACACTGAGCTCCTCATGGAGCCTGTAGCAAAGTGGATTGTAGTTTTTTCATATCATATCATATTTTTGCCATTCAAACTGCCCTTTCACCATCAGCAATGACCATTTCTACATGCAAGTCAAGAGAAATGCAGCCAGTCAAGCTGAGTTTTGCCTGCTAAGTATTAAGGTTCTTTGTTGCATTCATTTCTTAAAGTGTCAAATTACGTTTCTTTTCTTCACCTTACTCTGATTTTTCCAAAATATATATATATATATATATATATATATATATATATATATATATATATATCATAAATGAATGCCTCATGCAGTCACTTCCCATAAAACTGTCTGAATGGATGCCAACAACAAGAGCCATAGAACCTGTAGGTGCACCAGTACAATGCACCTATATTAAGTATCTGCAGCAGGAAATGTTGCATTTTTCCAGGTCACTTCATGATTCCTAACTTATAAAGTTTATCCATTAAACCCAAAGAGATTTATACATTGCAAAATAAGAGAACCCTTCCAAAACTACTTAAAGGAACTAGAATCCCCCTGTCCACCTTTTGAGCTGAACTTCAGAAAAACTCCTCCACACCAAACCAGACTGTACATTCCCATACAGCAGGCCACATCACACAAGGGCCTCTCAACTTCTAATGTTACTCTCCTCAACTACTACCACCTCCTAACTCCACCACCATCCCCTGCCCTGATCTCATTACCCCACAGCATTTCCACCATGATGCAAACCTGAAATATAATCATGTTGTTGTGTCTTTTGGCTTTTCCTGGTTAGGGGTCACCACAGTGGAACTCCGGTCTGCTAATGATTGGCAGTAGATTTTTACGTGCCAAGTTGCTGGCCCTGACGCACAACCTTCAACGAAGGTACGCCCATTCACACATGTCTCCACACAGAAGACGCTGTAGCTGAGAATCGAACAGGACAACGTCTTACTGTGAGGCAACAACACTACCGCAGCACCACCACTGCAGTATTTCTGTCATAATTGTTGCAACATCTATTAATTGCAACTCTACAGTTTTTGCTATAATTTATTTTCTGTTCTGTTTTGATGTGCACAGTTTACTGCCTCTGTTCTCTTTTTTTTTCTTCTTTGTGAATTATTTCTCCCAAGCAGTACCGGCAAATGGTCAACTTTGATCAGTAAACCACCCTGCTAATCAAATGTAAAATAAAATAAAAATACAATACCACTATGTGAATGGACACTTGATGTTTGTACTATACCATGAGTACAAATGATGTCCACAGGTAATTCTTACCTTAACAACTGTCACTTATTCCTCCTTGTTCTTCCCTTCATACATGCTGTAGTTTTCTATTTCTCTGTAGTCAAGGGAAACCCACAGCATCCAGCTCTAAGTTTTAATATTACCATGAAAAAGTAACACCCATTCTATATGGTATGTAGTACATCCATGTAATTATAATACGAAATTAATCTCTACTACACCCCAAAACTAATTTCAAAGCAGGTAACTAGAACAATCGCACAAACTTTACCTCTCCTTCTATGAAGATATCCATAAAGAGCATATCTGTACATTTTTTTTAAACAGCTTTATTGAGAACATTAATATAATGAACATATATTTTGAAAAAAAATTAAATAAGTTGAATTTTTAAAGTACAATATTTTAAAAAAAAGAAAATATTAATACAATAACTATAATAGCACAAAAAATATATACAATGATGGTCACTATATATCAAACAACAAGATCAATTAAGTTTATTTTGGCTGAAAAAATAGAAATAAAGAATAAAAGATAAAAAAAAAAGTTACTGCATTAATCACTTATCCAGTTCTTTAAGTAATAATTCATGTATATTTTCCCATTTGTAATATAATTTTGTATTCCTTGTAGATTTAGATTTGATAGTTAGCATTTCTAACTTAGATATTTCAAAGAGAAGACCTTTAAACTCTTTAAATGAGGGAATTGATGACAAATTCCAGTTTCTTGTAATTGTTTTCCTGGCACTAGACAGTATAGACCAGAGCAAAGAATATTTGTTTTTAACCAAAAAATGAGGAACAGTGGAAAAACAAAACAAATAACCAGCAACAGCACTGTGTGAGGATGAACAAGGCACCGGACAACAGCAGGATAAAAGCAACTAGTTTTACTGAATGTAACGTTAAACACTTAATGAATCACAACGTTTTTCATCCTCTATAAAAGACTTCATCAGACAACATTAAAATGTTAACTTGATATTTATATATGTTAACACAAATTCAAACCATCCAATGCTATTCCACACATCATAAATATGTATTCGCAATTCAGTACATTGCAACATAATTTAATCACCTAAAATCTTGAATATGAAACATAAAAATGTATAACCATCAACAGACATATAACATGTGAAATACATGGTTAATGTGATTCAACTCTAAAAAATGTGGCATGAAAAATGTATATATAAAATAGATACACAAAAGGGTATATATGACTCAATAAACCTAACACATCTATTTTCTTCATGACAATACTCCCACCTGTTTTGAAGTTGAGGGCAGCCTGATTATAAGTGGATTATATACATGTGTTTAATTTGTATATTTTTGTGGATTTTATATGGTTTTACATATACATAGTATAGTATTTTATATATATATATATATATATATATATATATATATATATATATATATATATATATATTTATACAGTGATAGGGTATATTTATATTCACATGTTATGTATAAATTTATGATTTATTTTATATTTATTGCATTAATTGTAGGTACACATTTATGGACAATTTCTTATTATATTATGTATTATATTCTGTTTACTGATATGTTTTATACCACATTATTCATACCAATTTCATATACATAATTTATCATAGATTCATTTAAGTCAAGATTTCTTCTTGGTATTTTCATCTTGGCCACTGGGTGGGAGTATTGTCATAAAGAAAATAGTGCTGTTGCTGGTTAAATATTTGTTTTTATTTATACAGTCTGGAACAGGTGTAGTGAATAATACAAGTGATTTTGCAAGCATAAAGTTATCTGTAACAATTGCCTATACAAAAGTGTTAACTACTTCCCAAAATTTATTTAGTAGTATACCGTCATAAAATATATGGTTCCAATCAGCATTTGTTACCGAGTTACATCTCCAGCAAACAATATCTTGTTTAGTTATCTTACTCATTTTCTGAGGTGTGATAAAAGATTTATGTAAAAAATCTCCATGTGAAGATTCTCCATTTAATGGAGGAAGTGTTTTTGCTGGCTGACTGAAGGAAATTAACTTTGTCTATTTCTGAAGGAGTAAAACTATTGGTTATAGAAAATGAATTCCAATAGTTTTCTAAATATACATCCACATCTTAATTGCTCTATAGATATATGATATATGATTTTTAACTGGTAATGTATTATAAGTATATAAAATCAAGTATTGAATAAGTTTGGATATTGAATTCTTAGCATTTGAGGGGATTAAAATGAGCTTATCTAGAATATATTTTCAAACTCTTGCAAATCTGATCAAAGTAAATTGTTAAGGTTATATTTATCAATAAGAGCATTAATAGATTTTGTCTCATTTTTATTTAGCATTTGATGCCAAAATATTAATTGTTTTTGTTTAAATAGCAACATTTTAGAATGATCTGCAGAGAGAATTACCCCTTGTGTATGGCAATGAGAAAGATGAGGAACAACCAATTCCCAATTATTCTAAACCTGAATATACAGTTTTTAAAGGCCTTTTAGAATTAAAGTTACATAAGTAGATTTAAACATTTGAGTGGAATAATTGGAAAAGTATTCTCTCAAATTCAATATAAATTAATTATTTATTATTTGTGATTGATGATTATTATCTTTATTTTCGGTATTATGGGATAAATTTAACATCATTTCTTTCCATTTTGCAAAATACTCTCCATCTATAAGATAAAAAATTATTTTAATAACTGATGAAATTGAATAAAGTTCTAGATTTGGTAAATATATACCTCCATTTTCCCAACTATGCATATGATAGGACAAAACAATTCTAGGCTTTATTGGATGCCATAAAAGTTTTTAATCAGTGTGTTATTTTTTTTAATATAAGAACCTGTAAAGGGAATAGAAATAGATTGTATTATGTATAAGATCTTTGGAAGCAAGATCATCTTAATAATGGAAAGTTTTTTATCCATTGTAAATAGAATCTTGTTCCACTTACTTATTAGAGTCTCAATGGTTGTTACACTTTTTCTATAATTTAGGTGTAACGTGTCTTTAATATTAGTTGCTATAATTATACCTAAATATGTTATTTGTTGAGATTGAGGTATATATATTTTATATTGATCTTGTATAGTATAACCTTTGGGACCAATTAGGAGAATTTGTGTTTTAGAGTTATTAAAGTTAAGACCAGAGCTTTTTTGAAATATATCCATATTTTAAACAATTGTTGTAAGGTGGGGTTAGTACCACCAAGAGTGATTAATACATCATCAGCAAACACTTGGATTGTTGATGTTTCATTAAGATTTAATCTATAACCTTGTATATTATTGTTACCCTTATTAAGTTAGCTCAAGGTTCCATAATTAATGTAAATAATAGTTGAGATAAAGGGCGACATTGTCTGGTTCCTTTTACAATGGGTATGCTTTGAGATATATTTGTACCTATTTTTATGTAGGCTTGACTTTCATTATATAGTTGAGTTATAAGATTAATAAAGCTATTAGAAAAGTTTAAGTCTTTCAGTAAGATAAAAAGATAGTCCTAATTAACTGAGTCGAAGGCACAGTTAATATCTAAACTAACAAGTGTCAAGTTATTCTTTAAGGATTTTACTGATTCAATTAAAGTTATTGTTCTTTTGATATTATCATAAGAACTTCTATTAATTATAAAGCCTGTTTGATCCATGTCTACCAGAGATCGTAAACATTTTTTTGAGTCTATCAGCATAAATAGACATGAACATTTTGTAGTCTGTGTTTAATAATGAAATGGGCCTATATGAAGCACATTTATAGAGTTTTTATCAGACTTTAGTCATCATCATTTTTCAGCTTTTCCCATTAGGGGTCGCCACAGCAGATCATCTCTTTCCATTTCTTTCTATCCTCTGCATCTTGCTCTGTCACACCAACCACCTGCATGTCCTCTCTCACCACATCCATAAACCTTATCTTAGGCCTTCCTCTTTTCCTCTTACCTGGCAGCTCCATCCTTAGCATCTTTTTCCCAATATACCCATCATCCCTCCTCAGCACATGTCCAAACCAACGCAATCTCGTCTCACTTGCTTTGTCTCCAAACTGTCCAACATGAGCTGACCCTCTAATATACTAATTCCTAATCCTATCCATCCTAGTCACACCGAGTGCAAATCTTAACATCTTTAACTCTGCCACATCCAGCTCTGACTCCTGCCTTTTTGTCAATGCCACTGTCTCCAACCCATATAACACTGCCCTCTTGTAGACCTTCCTTTTCACTCTTACTGGTACCCGTCTGTCTCAAATCACTCCTGGCACTCTTCTCCACCCATTCCACCCTGCCTGTACTCTCTTCTTCACCTCTCTTCCACATTCACCATTACTCTGAACTGTTGATCCCAAGTACTTAAACTCATCCACCTTTACCAACTCTACTCCCTGCGTCCTCACCATTCCTCTACCCTCCCTCTCATTTACACACATATATTCTGTCTTAGCCCTGCTGACCTTCATTCCTCTGCTCTCTAGAGCATATCTCCACCTCTCCAGAGTCTCCTCAACCTGATTCCTACTCTCACTACAGATCACAATGTCATCTGCAAACATCATAGTCCACGGGGTTTCCTGTCTGATCTAATCTGTCAACCTGTCCATCACCACTGCAAATAAGAAAGGACTCAGAACTGATCTTTGATGTAATCCCACCTCCACCTTAAACGGATCTGTCACTCCCACTGCAGTCCTCACCACTGTCACATTACCCTTGTACATATCCTGTACCAGTCTTACATACTTCTCTGCCACTCCCAACTTCCTCATACAATACCACAACTCTTCTCTAGGCACCCTGTCATATGCTTTCTCCAAGTCTACAAAGACACAATGCAACTACTTCTGACCTTCTCTGTATTTCTCCAATAACACTCTCAGAGCAAACATTGCATCTGTAGTGCTCTTTCCTGGCATGAAACCATACTGCTGATCACTAATCATCACCTCCCTTCTTAACCTAGCTTCTACTACTCTTTCCCATAACTTCAAGCTGTGACTGATCAATTTTATCCCTCTGTAGTTACTGCAGCTCTGCACATCACCCTTATTCTTAAAGATAGGTACCAAAACACTTTTTTTTCCACTCCTCAGTCATCCTCTGACTTTCCAAAATTTTATTATGGGAAAAATAAATATGTACTTCCAAAGAGAGGTATAATGTTATTATTTTGGGCTATATTGAATTCTTTATGTAGCAAAGTTAATGCTTTGGCAGGAAAAATCTTGTAAATTTCAGAAAAGATACCATCGTTACCAGGAGCTTTATTTTGCTTAAGTTTAGTGATTTGATCTTTTACTTCTTTAAAAGATATTTGTTTATCTATTAATTTTATTTGTATTCCTGATAGTCTGTTCTTTATATTATTATTTATAAAAGATTGAATATCTTTTTTACTATTAATCATATCATTGGGTTGGTTTAATTTAAAAAAAAAATTCCCTGAATTCACTTAATATATTTGGTAGATCAGATACCATTTTTTTTGTTGGATAATAGATTTCTTTAATATGGTTAAGTTTATTTAATGTTTTAGTCTTGTTAGCTAGTATATTCATAGATCTAGGATTTATAGCAAAAGTTAGAAGTTCATATTTTTCAATATTTATCATGACTTTATGGTTTACAATTTCCATATCCTTATTGTTTAAAGTATTTATTTCATTCATTCTATCTTTCTTATCTTGGTTTTTTGAAGCATCAAGTCTTAAAGCATCCAACTTTGTTTGTATATCTTGGAGATCTTTATCCCACAAAATCCTTTTCTTTTTATACCAATCAATACTTTTACCATATAAGTAAGCTTTTAGAGCATCCCAAATGTATATTTCAGAAGTTCCCTGTGTACTATTAAGTTCAATACAATGTTGTACTTCTGTAGTAAAGAAATCAATGAAATCTTTCAGTTTAATTATGTAGTCTGGTATCCTTTTAATTTGTCCATTAAGTGTGGAGTTTAGTATAAAATCAAATGTTATGGAATTATGGTTTGAAAGGGGACATGAAATCACTTTTGAGTTTAATAAGAAATCAGCTAAGTTATTAGAAATTAATACCCTATCTATTTTTGAATATGAATTATGTCTATGTGAGTAAAATGTATAGAACAGTAACTTAGCATTTGTAAATTTATTAATATCTTTCATCATGTATGTATCTGAAAATTCATTCAATAATGTAGCTATAGCTGGAATTTTCCTTTTACCATTGCTACTAGAGTATTTTATGTCAGAAATACAATTAAAATCCACAGCAAGAATAATACTACCCTTAAAAAACTGAACTATATATTCTATATGTTGCTTCACTGTTGTAGGTCCAATGCCAGGAATCCAATACATATTTATTAAAGTCAAAATGTTCTTATTAAATTCTATTACAACTGAAGATAACATCCCTTTGTTATCTTTATGTCAATTATTTTAGGCATAGGTGTTGTATTTTTCCATAGTATGGCCACCCCTCTTTTTTTGTGTATGTTCTGAACTAATTAAAAGTTTGTAAGATTTGGATTCCAATTTTGTGACATCCTCAGTTAGTAAATGAGTTTCTTGGAAAAATATTAAATGAGAATATTTATTCAACGATCTTCTCTTACTAGGATTACTTAATCTATTGATGTTTAATTGTATACACTTTAATGATGTCATAAGACATTAATGTTCTGAATATCTGTTGCTGAATAACTCTCCTTTTTTCCATATTTTATAAGTCAATAAAAATTGGCTATTAGGAATGCAATTATAATTTACACATGAAACATATAAAACTTTTATCTCATGAAATATGTCTTTATCAAATTCAATTTTATAAGGCTTGGTGGACATCATAATAACTAGTAACAGAAATTTATAACATTTACTAATACCATAGACTCTTTCAAACCCCCTCCCCAGAGTTAGAAACTCCTAATTTGAGTGACATCACAATATAAGGTAGTATATGTGATTTAAAAAAGAACAATTATGAATTAAAATACATCCATTAGTATTGTATGTACTTATTCAAGAAACAAATTAAGATTTGTCAAATATAACTGTTTCCTTTTAACTTTTTTCAGGTTGAATTCAAAATATCATAAAGACCAATCATATATTATACAAATAATACCAAATGTCATAACTAATTCATATGCAATGATTTGTTATAATATCAATAAGTAGACTAATCTCCTGTCTCTTTATTTATTGTGCCAATAGATAATGACACTATTTCCCCATTTCCATGTATCTAAAAACATGAGCACAAAAAATATTGCATTATAGTTTCTCACTGTGATATGAGATTCCAATAATATCCTCAGTATTTTCTAGGAAAAAAATGTATTCCCTTTCTTTCCTTCAAGACCTTTACTAATCTGAAACTGTTTCTATGTTTGTCAGCATATATCAATACATTGGTTAATATAGCAAAAAATCTGTATCTGAGACTATATTGTATGTAGTAAGCTAGACTTATACAGAATATATTATGTTTCAATCATTATTTGTTCATCTTCTATCTGTACTAGAGTTATTCCCATTTCTGGCTTTTATGCCTTGTAAAAGATTATTAAATTGTGCTTAGGTCTCATGTAAAGATTTATATATTTTTTAAAAATATTTTAATGATGTTGTTATATGTGCTATATGCTTGTTATACCAATTAAAAGAAGCTTAACTTAAATATAAAAAAGACTATAAATACAAGTGTAAAACATAATGGTGTAAATGTATCAAAGGTTCTCTATTTATAAACACTCACAAATGCTTTAAAATAACTGTTATATTATATAGGTTACTTAGCTGCAGTTCTTTCATTTGACCTGTAGATGGCAATAGAGACAGTCTATTCAAGCTATTATCCAGCTCTGCGTAGCTTTTCAGCACAGAGTTCAGTCTGTAAATGTCTCCATGAAAACAACACTTTTTTCTTGCTTTCCGTTGAGGCAGCCACAGTATGATCAGATGCCAGAGATGTTCAGCAATTCAGATGCATGAGATTAAGGAGGAAAAACATTTGCAGCTTTTCTCTTAGAAAGCTGTTAACTACCAGATAGCAGGACAAAAAAAAAACATAAAACCGGACAGAATAAAAAAGGCAATGGGAGGGAGAAAGCTACTATAAAATACTGCAAAACCAACAAACTCTATCTCTCAAACCCAGCAAACCACTAGACCACCATGAACATATCAAATGACACTAAACCCTCCATTTTAATGATGTTGTTATATATGTTATATGCTTGTTATACCAATTAATAGAAGCTTTATTTAAATATAATAAAGTTATGAAAACAATTGTATGGAATGTAAGGGTTTAAATGTGTCAAAAGTGTTTTTTTTTCAAATACTCACAAATGCTTAAATATAGCAATCACATTATACAGGTTACTTAGCTGCAGTTTTTCATTTGACCAGAAGATGGCATTAGAGACTGTCTATTTTAACTATTTTGCAGCTTTGCGAAGCTTCTCAGCACAGGATTCAGTCTGTAAACTTCTCCATGGAAACAGGACTTTTTTCTTGCTTTCAGTTGTAGCAGCCGCAGTGCGAGCACATACTAGGGCTATTCAGCAGTTCAGATGCACGAGACTAAGAAGGGAAAACATTTACAGCTTTTCTCTAAGTAAGCTGTTGATTACCTTGTGGTAAGACCGGGAAACAAAAACAAACAGTAAAAAAGGCAAAAGGGAGGGAGAGAGACATTATAAAACATCAAAGAACCAACAGACTCCATCTCCCAAACCCAACAAACCACTAGATCACCACAAACATATCAATCCACACAAAATCCTCCCCTCCTCCAGAACCAACAGCAAAAAGGGGAAAAAAAAGAAAGGAAAAATAAATAAAAGCCTCTCCACAACACCACAACCAGGAAAAACCACCACAACTATGCAATAGAAGCCATTCTCTTATCAATATACCCATATATTGACATTTCTAAATATAAATATCTAATGAATTAATCAAAACATATCAGGACACAGAAAGGGACAAAAACCAAAAACTTTTCATATGTCTATTACCACAAATAACACCACATTTCAGTAGCATAGTAAAGAATGGGAAACATAATCATTAATGCAACATTATGGCAACAATATCAATGAAGAGTCTCTCAGGGAAATAAAACAACAAACAAAAGCAAAGAAAATAGTTTCTATAATATTAAAAGATAAATGTTGTTGTTGTTGTTGTTGTTTGTCTTTTGGCTTTTCCTGGTTAGGGGTCACCACAGCGGAACTCCGGTCCGCTAATGATTGGCAGTTGGTTTTTATGGTGTCGAGTTGCCAGCCTGATGCTCAACTTTCAACGAAAGTACACCCATTCAACGCATGTCTTTCGAACGCCCACTCGACCATGAGGAGGACATGCAGACTCCACGCAGAAGGACTCCCAACCCAACCGAGAATCGAACAGGAGAACCTCTTGCTGTGAGGTAACAATGCTACCGCTGCACCACTGCGGGGCAATATTAAAAGATAAATAAATGAATAAATATTAAAAGATAAATAAATGAATAAATAATTAGTTTTACTTGCTATAATATTTGAGGTATTTAAATAAAATAAAGTAGACTTAATAATAACAAGTTATAAAATACCAATAAAACAATTATGCACTATAAAAAGAAATTTAAACAACAAAGACTCACCCGTTGAACCATTTCCACTTCCCCAACTTCTGGATTAGTTATAAAACTTGGTTAAAAGAAAGCTATTGTAAAATAGCTTAATTAATCACTTATTTTTGAGCTTCTTTTTATGTTCAGAAATCTTCTAGGAACTGTTATCAGCATTTCTTTTAAGGCTGGCATTTGCCCACTCCATATTTTGTCAAGCAGTTTTCTTGTTTTGACAAAGGTAATGGCAGAGTCTATGTCATCAAATATTTTAGACCATCTTGCAGAAATATTTTTAATCTGGCAGGAAACAATAGGTGTGTCTTTACTTGTTTTTTTTTTTTTTTTTACTCTTTTAGCATTGGTAAAAAAAAAGCTTTATTTTGGCAATTAGAGAAGTTGAGTAATCATTATCAAAGCATATGACATTTTCCTTATATTTAATATGAGATTTAGCCCATGCAGTTTTTAACACAATCTCTTTGCCATGGGATGACAAAAACTTCACTATAACATATTTAGTAGAATTGGATTTACCCTTTTTGCAGTTGCCAAGGACCTGTGTGCTCTTTATATCCTGCATGAAAGAGCTTCAGGAAGCTGTAGTACATCAGGAAACCAAGAAGTTAAGAATTTTTCCATATTACCTTCTTCAACATTATCAGCAAACCAAAAAGTCTAATATTACTTCTTCTTGATCTGTTCTCTAAATCATCATTTTTTGTTTGTAAAAGAGTATTTTGTTTTAAGAGAAAGTCTATATTATGCTCATCTTCTTGAATTCTAGTGTCCATATCATTTAGTGAAGTCTCTGTACCAGTAATCTGCCTCTTTTGTTGCTTAAGGTCTTCGTGTAACATTTCCATTTGTTGGGAACATTTTTCTTTGAAGTTATTCAGCTTTACATCCATTCTATCGATTTTAGCTGTCAGTTCTTGTATATTAGATAAAAGTGACTGGTTCCTTTTTAATAGTTGTTTCTTGAAGTGTAGATTTGGAGTAACTCATTCTGTAGTCTGAAGTCCAAACATTTTTTCTAGTACTTTTTGACAGGAAAAAATAAAAAAAGTTGCTAAAATTTTTATATACTATCCTAAAGGATGATTAGTAGAATCCAAATATGTAAAAAAACAAAATTAGGATAAATAAATTCAAAAAATCCTGTCATAAATGTTCTGAAAAGACAGAGCAGAGAGAAAGTGTTGTTACTCAGTGCTCATCTTGGCCACGCCCTTATATCTGTGCATTTTTGAGGGCTACACTCTTTCTGCATTATTATGTGACTCTTTTAAATATTCAGACAAATAAAGAGGATACAATTATCTTTAAACCAGTTCTGATACCTATATTATGCAGCTGCCAAATGTTTATCAATGACTTACTCATTTAAATATTTTGAAGGGATTATTGTCAGCCTATAACCCTGAATCCAGTTATCAGAAATGTTTGCATTCTGAGTGAGAGATACTTTTGTTAAAATCACTTAAAATGTTAAACCATTACTATTAATCCAAGCAACAAATGTAGAATAAAACGGTATTAATCACTTTATGCATGTAAATGAAACTGTGAAACAGATGAAGAATGCACATTTCTTTTTAAACTGCAGCTTCACATTACATTGATGTTATCTGAGAGGACAAATACTTGTTTTGTACTGCTATTGATCAAATTGTTTGACATTACCAGATGGTTTACTTTTTAGTCATATCCACTATGTGTACAACTTCTCTTTGCCACAGAAGCACTGAATAACCTTTCTCTGATAGTCCTGCTTTCAGGCACAGATCAGATTTCTATTATCTCACCTTAACCATGTGAATTTTAAAACGTTATCACCCAAATCAAAGGCAAATGGCAAACACCAGCAAAGCAAATGTTGAAAAAAGTGAAAACATGGCAGGAAAATCAGGTTGTATTGTACAACAGTAACTGTTGTGGTACTGGAAAAAACTGTGCCATTCAGTATAAGTAATATATAAAGATATATAAAGATATTTACTTGAGCTAGGTCAACAGGATTGTGTATCCATATAAATATAAAAAAATATATATATATATATATATATATATATATATATATATATATATATATATATATATATATATATATATACTTATATACATATACAACACACACACACACACACACACACACACAGATTCTGTAGCATGAGAAGTCTTATTATGGACTAATGAAATAGGGAGAGCAAGGCATGCAAATTCCAAGCTTCAATTAGATTTCTTAACGTAAAAACATAAACATGTGACAAGCAAACAACATAAATGAAGCTTCTTCTTCCTTATCATCTTCACTGCCATTCTAATTTTTATCTGTTCAGCATCTAATGCTAGCAGATGCCGTTAATGTGTCATTAAATGCGTAGCACAATGCCTGGCACAATTACCACTCTCTATTGAGATGTCCAGTATGCCCTCGGCATATAAGGCAAATAAGGAAATTAGAGAAACATATCAGAAGTAATTCTCACTAGCAGTATACAGCTAGCACAGGATCATTCTAAGACTAAATGAGACAGAATTTTGTGTTCTGGAAGACCACCCACACTGGGTAAAACAATTACTTCCGGAAGTGATTAACCTTGCCAGTACATGCTGTACATTCTGCAGTCTAATTAACAATTCATATCTGGCAAGTGATTTAAAGACTGTGACTAAGGTTTATACCTAGGGAACTGAGGGTTAATCACAATTTTGACTGCATTCAAAAGCATATTGCTTAGGAGCATGGTCACCATCTGCAAATGACTGTCACTAAGAACCATAACATTGACACCATCTGGAGTGAATGCATATGCCAAACTTCATTATTAATTCAGATTTGCCTTTTTTGATAGCTACACATAGATAAAACGTTAAGGATTGCACTAAAAATAAATGAGAATAACATGTTTTATACGTTAAGTTGCATCTAGTATCAAAATACATAAATAGTTACTAGATTGCTATAGGTGGCACACATTCTATCCTTACTGCTTTATAAGTGTAACCAGAAACCGGGTGCATATCGTGATTACTAAGGATGACTTTTTAATGAGACCATCAAGCAAAGAATTTATAAAATCTGTATTAGAGAGGAACTGGTATACCATATCCCCTAGTACAATGTGCTATAATTAAGTGAAAATATTTATATCTAATAGAATTTTTTTTATTGTGTCCTCAGTCTGCATAAACTGATTCACAGCACCTCACTCTGTAATGTACCCCAAACATGATAATGCTGTCACCTCATTTTATTGTATTGTTTCCCAACCAGAGAGCAAACATCATGATATAAGGCTGTGAATTCAGTGGTATAACACTTCTAATAACAAAGAGGTGTGGTCAGTAAATGGTCTGCAAAAAGTCTATGAGTAAACATGATGTTTTGTTTTATTTTTTGTTCCTTTCTTGTTCATTTCTTTTTATTTACAGGGAGGATGTATTGAAAGAAAGAATTTTTGTTATGTGGAATGAACCATGAGTATATAATGAATTTGGAAAGTGTTCAGTCCACTACAGTGGCACAGTATGGAAAATACTAAAGTGAGTGATTTAATAACTATAGAGGAGAAGTTAGCATTTTAATAATTAGGCTGGAGTATGGCTAATTTACACAAGCAGGCAAGAAAAACATTCATAGGTAAACTATTATCCATTTATCACAGTGCAATAAAAATGGAAAGGTATTCAGCTACATGGAAATAAGAATATAAATCAGGACAGAATAAAGGAAGAGAAAAGGCAGAGACCAGCTATGAGACTGTAAGTTTATTTGTGGCCTGGTGCTCTTGATGGAAAGTCTGGAGAGAGGTACCATAACACTTGCTGACATGTTAACAGTTTTAATACAAACATATTCTTCTTTTGTCTCTTAATTTATGTGCATAAAATGCTTGAGTTTAGCTTCTGAGTAGAAAATACTTAAATAGTCAATGTGCTAAGGTATCTGAGATAGCTGATACATGACAGGTCATCATAATTCATTGTGGTGAAACAGAACTCAAATGATATTCACCCTATTGAAAAATGAGAAAATTGAAGCACTTTAAGAAGGTTTTGTCCACTGACTCCCGAGTGTTGGGATTTCTGGCCACAAATAGGCTAATTTATATTATGGCGTTGTCGCCTCACAGTTAGACATTGCCCGTTCGATTCTCAGAGCGTCTTCTGTGTGGCGACATCCGTGAATGGGCGTTCCTTCATTGAAGGTTGTGCATTAGGCCCGGAAAGCCAACACGTAAAAACTCTACTGCCAATCATTAGCGGACCGGAGTTCCCCTGTGGCGACCCCTAACCGGGAAATGCCGAAAGACACAAACAAACCTCGGAGGTCACATTAATGTCAAAATGTTCAACATATTATGATCTAAACAGAATATCAATAAAATATTAGTGACCCAAAATGTGAATAACCAGGAAGCGTTAGGATATGTCCAGCAAAAATAGGAAGTGTCATTGACTCTGTAATACAAGAGACTTGAAAGAGCCTACCTTGAGTTATTGCCTTCTTCTGGAGAAGCGTAGAGTGGAGTTGATGGAGAATTGGACAGCCAAAATAGTGCAGATATTATATCTAAATGTCAGTGAACTTAAATTAAGACAGCAGAGTTGATGGAGAATTGGACAGCCAAAATAGTGCAGATATTATACCTAAATGTCAATGAACTCAAATTAAGACAGCAGTGTTTTGTACTCTTCAAAATACAAAAATGCAATAGAAAATTTTAGGTATGGCATGCGGGTTAGAAAAAGCAAAGGTATGATATTTTTTCAAGGAAACAGGGCTCCATAAAACAAGGATGCTTCCTGTCAATTTGGAGGAAGAATTGAATTCACTTGAAGACTGATGGATGCAATCGTCTATCTGCAGGGTGAGTGGGACAAATGCAGAAGAGAGATAAATGCCTCACAAGGACTAAACAGGCCTGTTGAATAGAGAAATAAAAGTAAAGGCTCACTAGATAAGAGAGGTACCAATCTATTTTATTCTTCCTATGTCTGGAAATTTCATTCAGAGCAATGTTTATAGTATGTCAGTCCTCACTCAGCTTTTTTGAATACACCATGCGTTCATTATTTACCCCAAGCCTACATTTATTAAGATTCATTCATTCATTCTCATATATGTACATTATCCTTTTAAGGGACACAGTTAGTTGTGCGCATACACACACACACGCACACACGCACGCACGCACACCTGCCAGTTTAGGGTATCAACAGCTCACTTGTAAACATCTCTTAAGGATAAGGGAGGAAACTAGATAACTGATCAAAACTCTATGTATGCACAAAGACGACATGCAGACCCCTCCTACAAAGAGTACCGTAGGAGTTTTCTGTAACATGATATGAGTCCTCATTCTCAGCAATTCCACTAATGAATAGCTCCATGGTCTCTGCAGTTCAGAATTAAAAATAAAGAAAGTTTACATGCTGCATTGTTAGGGTACTCAAAGTTGATTTTGCTGCAACTATCTTTGTTATCTCATTTAAGCAATGTCGTTTTGGGAAAATGTGATTTGTAAACTATAATTTATCAGACTGCATCTGTATCCAACATAACTCAAAAGAAGGAGTTTCAGAACAGAAAAAAATGAATGAATCAGGGTGGGATTAATAGAAATTGATATCTGTGTTGGCCAATATGGTAAAAGCCTATGCACAATGCACAGAAGGCTGAAATAAGTGAAAGGATAAGTGCTAGGTTACTGTACACCACTGCTAAAATTGATGTGTATAATTTATACATCCATCCAGTATGAATCTTACCTTAGATCTTCCCTAAAAACAGACCATGCTTAATCATGCTAACCCAGTCAACAAAATGAATATATGTGCAGATAAGATGGATAACATACATAAACTGTCGCCTTTACTCTGCAAACAGGTATAAAACAGACAATACTCTTGGCAATGTTTTGTAGCAGGGGTAAAGTGCTAACAATGTAAGAGTTAGCTGACTGCAAAATCTGTTTTCAAAGTGAATAAGGACCCTAACATTTTACTTTTAGCTGTGTCATCAACAGCTCTCTGAATCACATGACCATTAGACATCCGATTGTGTACACCTGTACAAAGCTTCATTTCCCCTTCTGACACATACATACATTTCTAGGGTGCTTTGTATGACACATAAAGCATGTCCTCCAAGGCACTCTGAAAGTTATGCCCCAAATGTGGCTAGTGTATAATAGCTCTTCTACACAATAGCAAGTACACAATTAGAATATTTGGTTTATAGGTCTATAGGATCATAGGTTGGTACTAAGTTATCGGCCCTAGGGCCTATACAAGCCTAGCCATAACAACTCCCTGGCTATTTCTTCGCACAATATTTACTTCCCTGAACCCCTGCCTAGCAGGGCGACTGATGTGATCCCTGAGGTGAATTTCCTATCTCCCATCCAATTGTCAAGGTTCCTTTTGAAGAGGGCCAAAGTGGTGCTCTGCTTGACATGTATGGGCAGTTTATTCCAGAGTCTGGGGAGTCTCTGGGTCAGGAACCTATCCCACCAGCAAGTTGTATTTATTGTGATGACAAGGTGTAGATCCTTGGAGCATGTGGCTCTGAGGGATTGGGATTTCTTTAAGTGTAGCATGTCCAGCAGGTCTGGGTTTTACATGGCATTGTATGTTAAGCAGAGATTGCCTCTGAGTAGACGATATGCGACAGAGTATAGCTGGAGTTTTTTTAGACGGTCAGCATAGGGCATCTGCTTTAGGCCTCTGATTCTTTTAGTGAGGTATTTCTGCAGCCTTTCCAGTTGTTGCAGATGTCTTGAGAGGTACATACCGAATGGGGCATTGTATTCTATAATGGGTCTAATGAGGCATGAGTACAGTGGGACAATGACCTCCTTTTTTCTGGATGAAAAGCCCTTAGTGATGAGGTGTGCCACATAGAATGATTTCCTGACTATTGTGGCGATGTGGTTATCGAAGGTGAGACCACTGTCCACCTGTGTCTATATTATTTCCTCGAGGAGGCTTTCCATCGAATGCCTCTTCATTGACCCTAAAACCGCAAACTTTGAAAACACTGAACATTCACATCAGCAATTTCTTTCCCTAGGAAAGACATTGCTTGCCCAACAAATACCAACAAATAACCACAAACATAACAAAGTGGGGGGGCTTCGCCCCCACACACCCCCATTGTGGGGGGGTTGTGCCCCCAACACCCCCCCAACTAAATATACCAACTCCTAGATCGCACTACAGTGGGGAAAATGGCAAACTGATGAGGATGGCCAGGCAATTTCTTTCCCAGGGAATGAAATAATTGATGTGGCTGTTCACTGTTTTCACACTTCACGGGTTAAGGGTTGATGAGGAGGCATTCAGTGGAATGCCTCTTCGAGGAATTAATATAGACCCAAATATTTCCCATATCACAGCTCATTAGGGCTTTGCTACATAGTTCAACTATAATGTAGGAAAATGCAGCTTCTGAGTGGAAAGAACACATAATTTGATGAGTGAAATGGTGCATGTTTTCATAAATTGCATCCTTAAATCCTGCATGCCACACATTTGGTTAACAGCGGGGCTCTGTGAGAATTACACATATAGGCACATGGTGTTCACATACACATACAATCAGCTGACATTATTTGGGAAGAACCAGCAGCTGGCCCACCTTTGCCTAATAAAGGAGCCTTTCTCATCCACTGCCAACACTGTCTCACATTTTGCAGTACAATGTGCCCATGTTTGTTCATAGGTGTGTACTAGGCTAATGGCACTGGAGCCTTTACAAGCCTAATCCATAGGATTACCCTGGCATTGTGCCACCCAACCTTATTTCCCAGTTCCTCTATCCAGTAGAGCCACTGGAGTGATCCCTGGGGTGAATTTTCTATTTCCCACCCACTCATCAAGATTTCTCTGGAAGAGGGCCAGTGAGGTGCTCTGTTTGACATGTATGGGAAGTCTATTTCATAGTATGGGCAGTCTCCGGGTTATGAGCCTGTCCCTCCAGCACGTTCTGTTGATTGTGGTAATGAGGTTGAGGTCTCTGGAGTGTGTGATGTGGAGAGATTGGGATTTCTTTAGATGTAGCATTTCTAACAGGGCTGGGTCACACATGGCTTTGTAAGTCAAGCAGAGATCATCTCTAAGCAGGCTATATGAGACAGAGAATAATTGGAGTTTTTTGAGTTTGTCCATATAGGACAAGTGTTTAAGGCCTAGGATCCTCTTTGTGAGGTACTTTTGCAGCCTCTCCAGTTGCTGCAGGTGTCTAGTGAGGTACATGCTAAATGGGGCATTGTACTCGATGATTGGCCTAATGAGGGAAGAGTAGAGGAAGACAATGAACTCTTTCTTCCTGGATGCAAAACCCTTAGCAATGAGATGTGCCACATAGAAGGACTTTCTGACCACAGTGGCAATGTGGTGGTCAAAAGAGAGGCTGCTGTCAACCTGTGTTCCCAGATCTCTTATAACGCCTTCTGTGTTCAGTGGACTACCATCAATGTGATAATTCATGGGAACCGGGTTTTTCCCAAAGGGGATGACAACACATTTTTTGGCATTGAGTTTAAGGCCATTATTCTGACACCTGTCAGTCTCAGTGAGGCCTTTCTGTAGGATGTCACCATCATTTGGGGAGTTGATAATAGCTCCCAACTTGCAATCATCTGCAAACATTGTCAATCAGAGTCACTTCGTGTTGGCCTGGTCTTCAGAAAAGTACATACCAAACAGGAGAGGACCCAGGACCGAATCCTGTGGGATACCACTCATGGCTGGTTGGCAGTCTGACTTGGAGTCAGCTACTTTCACACTGTGGGTTTTATCTGTGAGCCAGTTTGCAACCCACCTAGTGATATAGGGGTTGATGCCCAGCTTACTGAGTTTTTCTATGATTCCTGAGTGGAGAATGGTATCAAAGGCCTTCGCCAGATCAAGGTAGGCTGTATGGACCACCTTGCCTTCATCCACAGCTTTGGTGACTGACTCAAAGAAGTCGACCAAGTTGAGCAGGCATGATCTACCCTTCAAAAAAGCTAAACTGTGTGGGATCCAGAGTTTGGATCTTCCCTATATCCTTGTTTATTAGGTCCATGATGAAGCACTCCATAGCTTTGCATATCAGACTCGTCAGGCTAATGGGGCGATAGTTCCCAGGGTCTGTAGTCACTCCTCCTTTGTGGAGAGAAATGACTGTAGCAGTGCGTCATTTGGTAGGGACAGACTGAGGTGAGGCTGTGATTGAACAGGGCACACAGGTGAGATGCCAGTTCACTCTGTAGTTCATGTAGAATACAGCCAAGGATATTGTCAGGTTCCATAGAAGCTGTATTATTGGTCCTGGGCAGTGCTGTTTTAACCTGTGGAGCAGTAATACTGGGTGCCTGGCAATCTACTGGTATTGTGATTGGTCCTATGGTGGGTAAGAGAGGGGTAAAGTTGGTACTGAATCTGTCGACCAGTATATTGGCAATATCTGTTGGCTCGGTATAGGAGGTACCATTGTGCAGTAGCTCAGAGCAAATATATGTATTGCCATGGAGATTCTTTACATAACTGTAGAAGGCCTTATGGTTGTCTTTACTGTCTGCTGCAATTCTTTTTTCTTAGCTTGCTTTAGAGGATTTGATGAAGGATCTCAACTTTTTGTTGAGGCTGATAAGGGAGTATTTCCAGTCTTGGGACTTCACCTCATTCTGCATCAGTTTCCCCCTTCTGTTGTAGAGTTTGTTTATGACAGGGGCCACCAGATTGGCTTCCTTGTTTTGGAGGAGAGTGTCTTGGTTCTATTGGCTATGGCGAGATCCATGCATTTGTGTGCATGTTCATACAGTGCATTGGTGTATGAGTCGGCAGTCATGCAACTATTCTCCATTTGCATGGGTGCTGTGAAGGTAGACACCTCTGTTTTTAGGAGCCCAAAGTTAGTTTTGGAGAAGTTTTTCATGGTGGTTAACTTTGCATGGTGGGGGGATGTGGATTTCCAAGATGATTAGTTTGTGGTCAGATCTAACCAGAGAGGAGTTGACTACTGGTGTAGAGCAACAGTCACTCGTGTTAGTAATGACCAGGTCAAGGATGTTGCTACCTCTAGTGGGGGTAAGAAAGAGCTGATCCAGGGCACTGAAATTAATGAATTCCAGGAAACATAGGGCAAGTGTATTGGTACATGAGTAGTTTTCCCAGTTAATGGAGGGGTAGTTGCAGTCACCCAGTATGAGAGTGTTAGGTTGGACCCTAATATTCCCAGGGTGCTTAGGAATGTGGAGTGTGAGTCTTGGGACATGGTTGGGGACCTATAACAGGCTACGACCTGAATCATTGTCTTACCCAATGTGAGCTGCACCTGAAATATCTCTCATGGTTATGTTGCACTACCAATCTGGAGGTGTGCTCATTCTTTATGATTATGAAAATGACACCACCTTTGGAGCTTCAGTCCAAGTTCTGGGGCCAAAAGGTGTAGAATGAGTTATAGCCTGGTAGTGCAGGGCTGCTTTCTGTTGCCTTGAACCAGGTCTCTGTTGCAGTACAAATGTCAGTGTTCTCCATTTTAAGGAGTGCTTCGAGTGAGTGCATTTTGAGATTTAGACTTCTAGCATTGAGCAGCATGACACTCAGATTGCATTTGGTTATAGCTGCTACAGTGATAATTTGGTCTTTAGAACACTGCCTAAAAAAAGGCATTATAGGGGTGGCAAGAGCCTTGGCCAGTATCTGGAAGCCTAAGGATGACAGATACAGGCCATCTCTGGCAAAGCATCGAGGTCTGTCAATCATGTCATCCCAGGCAGACAGATAATGGATCCCCTTAGAATGACACCAGAAACTTAGCCAATTGTTAAAATCAATCATTTTCTGCTTGTACTGTGGTATCATTCTGGGTGATGGTAGGATGCTGCTCAGTGCTAGGGTCATACCTACCTGGGCTACATAATCTGAGAGCTCCTCCATGTCTCTTTTCATGTAGTCCAGGGAGGTACATCTCAGGTCATTCACACCCACATGTACAATGAAGGAGTCATATTTGTACCTGCTGTTGAGGGACCTGAATGCATGTGTTATGTGGCAGATCCTGGCACTTGACAGGCAGCTGACTGTTACTTTCTCCTTCTTCACCCTAGTGAGTGGAACATCACTGTGCCTCACTATTGTGTCACCTATGACTAGCATGTTGGGCATGCTGTTTTGTCTTAGGAGGTTTGGTTGAGTGGCACACTGTTTAGGAGAGTTAAGTGTCTCGTGATTAGTGTTGTGTTGTGGTGGTTGAGTGTATTTCTGCTTTGGAGGTCTCAGCTGTTTGGGTAGACTTTTATTGACAGCCTCAATGAAGGTGGGTGTGTGGTTTGTGTTTTTATCTGAAGGCAGTGCTGGTGTGTGTTCTGGAGGGCTATATGTTCCATGTGGTGTGGTGCAAGTGTTGACCTTCTCCTCCTGACCAGCTATTCCAGTCTTGGTTGGAGAGTGTGTGGCTTCCAGTTTGGATATATAACTGCATCTCTTGCAAGTCTGAGTGTTGGGAGGTAAGAGGAGAGGGTTGTCAGTGTACATGAGGCAATTGCTACATTGCCTCAGGATGCTCAAGTTCACCAGGTTAATAGGAGAAAGCACAGGGAACTGACCTTTAGACATTCCTGGAGGAGGATTGTTGAGGATATACGTTCCAGTATTAAAGGCAACTTACCTGATAAGGGCACAGACAGATGCTATGCATGGTACATGCTGCCTTAATATAGTAACCTTAATGTTGAAATGTACTCCTCCTAGCGAGTTTTCCATGTGCTATATTCAGAAGTGCCCATGCTTTTATGATGTCTGGCCATCATCTCCCTCCTTACACATAAGATGGGTAACACAGAGTGATAAAGATCATGCAATAATGTTGCAAGCATCAGAGAGGTGCACCTAGTATCACTGGAATTTCTGCAGTGTACTGTTCTGAGGTTATTGCTCTCATCACTGGCTCACCATAATGGTCAAGAGTATAGTCATACATTCTACCACTGTCTGATATGCATTCTTTGATGTTAGTGTGTTACTCTCACATGCAGTGTACAGTCTGCAGTCCAGTATACCACATATATTTAGAATTACCCTATCCAGCTCCTGACACACAGCTTCCTGGGTTTGGTGAGCATGATTATGGTCTACTGGCCATCAAGGAGCTTGATATTCCACATCCCATGATGGAAGTTATGCATGCTCATATAGTTATCCAGTCTCTTCTTGTAAGTATGGATTGATGATCTGAGTTTAACTGAGAGTCAGAATTTATCCCATAGGTGTGCGTGTCTTTCAGATATGAACTCGTCACATTTTCTGGTATGGTTTATATTGATTTTATTGAGATTTATTTTGTGTGCAGGTCTTCAGTGGTTGCACTTTGTAAATGGAATTTAAATAGTACCCTTTTGAAACTGTGTGTTCACTGGGAGTAGAATTCTGTGCCAAGGGGCTTCAGATTGTAATATATCCATTAATGCTCTGTACATCATGGATAAGTTTGCACTATGAAGGTGATACAATACAGTGAAGAGTCAGAGAGTTTCTGTAGTCTTTGGCTGCAAGACAAGTCTTGAAGACTTTTTCTTCTCTTTGCAACACATAGCATGTGAGTAGGTTAGAGAAGTAGGTGCAGTATTCTATAGCGTATCAGAAAAGATCTAAATACAGAGGGTAATTCTTTCCCTGGTATGGCAGTTGATGGCAAGCAGGATGGGATTGGTAATTTCACCTGATTTTTGTATGCTACCAGCTATAGGTGTACATGATAAAAATTCATCATCTGCAAGTACTCCAAGGTCTTCTACCATTCCATGAAATTTTAGTTGTTGCCCATCACTATTATATAAAGCAAGTATGGTGTAGGGGTTGTCAAATACAAAACCGCTGCATTTTTTGACAGTGAAAGCATGGTCATTTCTAGTACATCATTCATGTGTCTTTTTAAGTGCCTATGAAACATGATTCTGTCAGTGAGGTTAAGGACAATGTTCCCAGGTTTGCAGGTGTCTGTATTTTTGTTGAAGCAGACAATGGAGTCTGCTTTGACAACTTAGAAAAATATGTAAAAAAAAAAAAAAAAAAAAACAGCAGTGGCTCCAGGGCAGAGCTTAAAGAAACTACACTGGTGATGGGGGTTGGTGAAAACTGTAGTCATATTCCTACCCCTTGTTTATGGCCATGTCACCAATTGTAGTTCCAAGTTATTATGACTCAATTTACCTATATATCCCTGACTGCAGGTATGATTCCAGCATGAGGCATAGTGTCAAACTGAAAGATGAAGGTAATCAGTATGGATACTGGATGTGTGTGTGTGTGTGTGTGTGTGTGTGTGTGTGTGTGTGTGTGTGTGTGTGTGTGTGTGTGTGTGTGTGTGTGTGTGTGTGTGTGTGTGTGTGTGTGTGTGTGTGTGTGTGTGTGTGTGTGTGTGTGTGTGTGTGTGTGTGTGTGTGTGTGTGTGCATGTGTCTCCCTGAATGCCATCATCTTGCACAACTTGCATGTATGACTAACTGGTCTATAGTTAATTGGATCTGTGAAAGGACTTCCTTTATGAATTGAGACTAAACCAGCCTCTTTCCAAACATCAGGCATGTAGACAATTTTAATGAAATATTAAAAATGTGCATAAGGATGTATTCTGGGCTATTTTTGACTGAGAAAATGTGTCTCCTTGGTATCTCATTTGGTGCCATGGAGCTGATGTTTCTGACTTTACTGATGGAGGTGACCATTTGTTATGCAATTTTGGATGGGAGTATATTGTAGGGAGGAAGAATTGATGGACATCCAGTTTTACAGCTTGAAATGTTCTCCAGATCTGCATATTAAGATATACATGCTGTCACTGTTAAGGCGATACCATTCATTCTAGCATAGCACATTCTTTTCCCATCTTTATTTTTTGGACATAGTTGTAGAAGGCTTTATTATCATCATCCATTCTGATAGCAAGTCTTACCTTGAATAACGCTGTTTCTTTCCATGGTTTCAGTCCCCTTTTGATGGAGTCAGTCTTAGTTTTGCTATGTTGATCTGGGTAAAGTCTGAAAGCTTTGTACATGCTTTTCAGTTGATTCAATAATTTGTTGATTGTTTAACTCCACCATTTATTCTTACTGTAGAATTGTTCACTATACTTATGTGCATATGGGTAAAACTACTGATGCAGTTGTGTAATGCATGATTCACTTCATGAATCACAAGCTTGTCAATAGTTCAGAGTAGACAGCCATTGTACAGCTTTTAGTGTGTAGTGCAGCAGCCAGCCAGCCATAAATGCTACAGCTTAACAAGGCAGTTCTTCTTCATTGTTAAATCAGGTAAATGGATGATAATTTTGGTTAAATTTTTGTAAAGCTGTTTAAAACCTACAATTTTTTTTAAATAAATATAAAGCTAAGATGTAAAGCTGTACAGAACTTAAATTTTTCCATAAAGATGTGAAATGTGACAAGCTGGATAAAACAAGTAATTGAATTTTCTGTAGAAATGCAACAGAGCTTTAAAAAGTGTAACTGTCTCACAAAGACACACACACACACACACACACACACACACACACACACACACACACACACACACACACACACACACACACACACACACACACACACACACACACACACTCACACCACACACACATTCTAAAGATACTAGACTTCCTCTGGACAGAGAACTGGACTAGATGAAAAAGAAAACTGTCACAGGCACATTTTTTGGAACCCATCTTACAGGACTAGAAGGATTTAGCCAGGGAGACTTCACATACTTAAGGGCAAGAGGAGTCTGTATATTGAGATGGTGGGTTATGGTACAAAGAGAGAATTTTGAAGTGGGGGATACAGGCAGCTAGTATTGCCAAGGGACTACCATCAGGCACTTCTGGCCATAGACCATTTTATGATTTCTTTCAGGCCATATTGACATGAAGCGCTGCAAAATAAGGCTTATGCAAAATTTCAGTTTGCTAGAAGTTATTAAAGACACAAAAGGGTAATACAAGAATTGTGAGCAGTGCCATGAGGCTATCACTGCATGAGACAAAGCCAAGGCTGCCTTTTCACCTTTTCCAATTTGTTGAAGAGAACAGCAACAATCATTCCTCTGCACAAAGGTGGGCCATCTACAGACCTTGGGAACTACAGACCCATATGTCTCATTAGTCTTTTATGTAAAGCCATGAAAGAATTATCATGTAAATGATTAACAGTGATATAGTAAACCTCCAGACATTGGACCCAATGCAGTTTGGTTTCGGCAAGGGCAGATCATGCCTACTAAAACCTGGTGGACTTCTTTGAGAAGGTCACCAAAGTAATGGATAAGGGCAAATGATTCACCCTACCTACCTTGACCTGGCCAAGGCATTTCACACAATACCCCACTCGGGCATTGCTGGTAAATTCAAAAGGTTAGGTACAAACTCATATGTCACTGGGTGGATAGCCAACTGTCTCACAGACAGGACCCCAAGAAGTTAGAATTGGGGAGTCCACCTCTACAAAGAGGCCAGTCACAAGTGGATTCCCTCAGGGATCAGTCCTTGGACTGCTCCTTTTTGGAATTTACTTCTCTGAAGTCAATGCCAATGTCAGTGGTCTTTGGCTGACTAAATTTGCAGATGATTGCAAATTAGAAGCGGTCATTGAATCCCACACTGACACAAATGTTCTCTAGTAGGGGCTGACACAGACAAACAACTGGTGTCAGAGCCATGGGCTAAAACTAAATGCCATGAAATGCATAATAGTATCCTTTGGGAAGTTATCCACCCCTGGTAACTATCATATTGACAACACACCCCTTAGGACTGACCCAGTAGTCAGGGACTTAGGTACACACATAGATAGTAATCTAGCCTTTGACCATCACGTCTACAGTAGTGAGGAAATCCTTCTGTGTTGCATGACTTCTAAACAAAGGTATGGCTTCTAAGTCCAAGAAAGTCATTGTTCCACTGTATTCAGCAATCATCAGACCTATCATTGAGTACAATGCCCCCTTCGGTATGTACCTAACCAGGCATAGCCAACAATTGGAATATCCAAAGAGGTTCCTCACTAAAAGAATACAGGGCTTAAGTAAAATGTCCTATGCAGACAGCTTCAAGGCTCTATCCTTGTATTCTGTCTCCTACAGGCTTTTGAGGAGAGATCTATGAGTGACATGCAGGGCATTGTCAGATCCCACTTTGATGGACCTCCTCTATATCCACAAAACAGACAGCACTAAATTACCCATTCTAAAGACACAAACCTTGCCTGTGATATAAATATGACCTGCTGGAGAGACAGGTATGTATCTCAGAGATTACCACATCTCTGGAATAGGCTCCCCATCCATGTGAAAGAGTTCCTCCCTAACTCAATTCAAGTGCAACCTGGACAACTGGCTGGGGAACAGCAAATTCATCCCTTGTTTGGCACCTATGTCTCTAATGGACACAGGCAACCTGTAAATGGTTCATCTCCCAGGCCCTAGCTTGTAAATGTTTCATCTCCCAAGTCCCTGCTTACACTTATCAAGGATATCATAGGTTCATAGCTTCATAGGTAGGTACTAGGCTATTGGCCCTAGGGTCTATACAAGCCCAGCCAAAAGGGTACCCTGGCTTTTGCCATCCAAAAAAATGATTTTCCTGTGCCCCTGAAAAGCAGAGCCACAGAAGTGATCCCTGGGGTGAATTTCCTATTTCCCATCCAATCATCAAGATTTTTTCTTGAAGAGTGCTAATGAGGAGCTTTGTTTGATATAGATAGGTAGTTTATTCCAGAGTATGGAAAGTCTCCGGGACAGGAATCTATCCCTCTGGCATGTTCTGTTTATTGTGGTGACAAGGTTTAGGTCCCTAGAGCGTGTAGCTTGGAGGGATTAGGATTCCTTTAAGTGGAGCATGTCCAACAGCTCTAGGTTTGACATAGCTTTGTATGTTAGGCAGAGATCACCTCTAAGTAGGCGATATGCGACAGAGTAAAGCTGGGTTTTTTTTAGATGGTCTGCGTAGGGCATCTGTTCGAGGCCAGTAATCCTCTTTGTGAGGTATTTCTGTGGCCTTCCCAGTTGTTGTAGATGACTTGTGAAGTACATACCAAAAGGGGTGTTGTACTCTATAATGGGTCTAATGAGTGATGAGTAGAGGGGAACAATGACCTCTTTTTTTCTGGATGAGAAACCTTTTGTGATCATGTGTGTCACATAAAAGGATTTCCTGACAACTGTGGCAGTGTGATTATCAAAGGAGAGACTACTGTCCACCTGTGTCCTAAGGTCTCTTATCACACTTTTGGTGTTAAGTATACTACTGCCTATGTTGTAGTTCATGGGTACAGAGCTTTTACCAAAGGGGATGACAATGCACTTTTTGGCATTGAGCTTGAGACCATGGCTTTGACACTAGGCATCTGCCTCAGTGAGGCCCTTTTGTAGGATGTCCACATCAATAGGCATTTTGATTATGGCTCGTACTTTGTAATTTGCAAACTTCATTAGCCAAAGACCTTCTGTGTTAGCCTGTACTTCAGAGAACTAGATACCAAACAGGAGAGGACCCAGGACTGAACCCTGTGGTACTCCACTTGTCACTGGTCTGAAGTCGGATTTGGAGTCTGCTACTTTCACAGTGTGGGTTCTGTTAGTGAGTCAGTTGGCAAGCCACCTTGTGACATAGTGATTTATACCTAGTTTAGTGAGTTTATTTATAATTCCAGAGTGGGGGATGGCGTCAAAAGCCTTGGCAAGATCTAGATAGGCTGTGCGAACCACCTTACCCTCGTCTACGGCTTTGGTGACTGCTTCAAAGAAGTCTATCAGGTTTAAGAGACATGATCTGCCTTTTACAAACCCAAACTGGGTGGGGTCCAGAGTTTGGAGATTACCAATGTCTTTGCTTATAAGTTCTATGATGATACGTTCCGTGGCCTTGAAGACCAGGCTCATCAGGCTAATGGGGCGGTAGTTCACAGGGTCAATGGTGGCTACCCCTTTGTGGAGTGGGTTAACTGTCGCTGTGTGCCATTCAGTGGGCACAATACCTGAGATGAGGCTATGATTGAACATGGTACTTAGGTTGGGTGCCAGTTCGTTCTGTAGTTTGTGTAGAATGCAGCCTGGAATGTTGTCTGGTTCCATGGATGCTGTATTCTTGGCTTTGGAGAGTGTGGTTTTTACCTGTGCAGCCGTGATTACAGGTACTTTGCATTCTTCCGGTATAGAGATGGGCCCTTTAGTGGGTGAGGGGGGGGCTAAAGTTGGCACTGAACCTATCTGCCAGGATGCTGGCAATATCAGTTGTATCAGAACTTATCAGAGATTTGAGATGCATGGCTAGGCTTAAAAAATGCCCTTGTGGCCGTTAACCTAGTAAACACCTATGAACCTATGAAGAACCATTTAAAAGGATGGCCATTTATTTTTGTGAGTCTCTTAATACCCAAAGCATCACAAGTAAGAGACGTATCAAGGTCACAATAGACTATGCTGCTAGATACCTCAAGGTGGTAGTTTTGTCTTATTTTGGTGCAGAAAATGTAAGAAATGCTTTATTAGAAATTTTCTGCAGAGGGACTTGCCCAAGAAATACTTGCATGCCAAAGCAGTAACTGCTGAGGTATTTATTCATGAAAGGGTTGTAGAGAAGAGAAGGTAAGGACTATCCCACCAACCACAAGCAAATGGTTTGATGCAGAAGTTTAACTCTGCTCCTATGACAATACTGTGAGCACTCACAGAGCAGTTCAAGGAAGGCTGGACCAGCATCTGTCCCACCTCCTCTTGTATATAATAAGGTTCCCCAAGAGAACAAACGTTTTCCACAGTATGCATTACTATATAGTTAGAGGAACAGAGGTTTCCTAGATTTAATTTCAGACAAGTGGGAGCATGTAATCTCCACAGAGAGTCCATTGTAGAATATGTCCCAAATTTCAAGGTCTGATTAGGGAGCTCAGGGGGACGGCGCAGGAACACCTAGTGCAAGCACAGCAGTAATAAAATATCTGGTGTGACAGGACAGCTAAAGCCTTAAAATTTGTTTAGATAAAAAAAAAAATGTTACTTATTACTTTTCAACAGGATAAGCAGCTGGCAGTGTCAGATAGTACCTTCATTATACTGACAAAGGTAAGCAGTTTTAACTATGTGCTAAAATTGGAAGGTAGTATTTTTAGATGGTGGAAAAGGTACAAACTGATAGATTCTAAACTATGCCTTTCTTATACATAGGTCTTTTCAAGCCTTTGTATTTTACCTTTCTCTGTGCAAGAGTATATCTGAATATTTCTTATTTTAAACCTCATTATTTAATTTCTTAAACAAAGAATTTCACTATTTTTTCTAAAAAGTGTTTTGCTAGCTGCATGTTGATGCATATAAGCATAACTGTAAAATACTTACAATTATAACTGTTGACATCTGCCAGAGAGAGAGAGAGAAGGAGCCTGCTTTCTAACATGGTGAAATACCTGAGGGACTACTACTCTTGGTAAGTACAGGACTACAGCTAAGGTGCAAGCAGAATCTAGGCCTATCAACATTAAGCATGAGGACAACATATGTGTTATCTCCTTCCCACAAACAGGTGACTGTGGTTATCCACTGGAGCCTCGGCTAATGATGCTGTAAGGAGACCCATCACCCCTGTTGAGGATGAGTACAACAGAGCACACACTGGGATACAGACCACCATCAAATGTGGGATTGGCATGCTGAAAGCAAGATTCAGATGTCTGGATATGGGGATGTACTACAATACACACTAGAAAAGGCATCACATATGGTTACTGTGTGCTACACAACATGGTAACACTAAAACACAGTGGCTAACTGCAGGAGTGGGTGACCTACCCCAAGAATCCCAGATATCTGATGATGTCATATCAGAGCTGCCACAGGATGATCAGGAGGACACAGGAGAGAGAAGAAATAGGTGTGGGTGACAGAGAATGCGGTCATACATCCTAGATCAAGTAACATGATTGTGTCTGACACTCACCTTTGAGTCATGAGAAGCCACACATGCAAATGTACATAGGCTGAACAGTGATGTTCACATGTTGCCCCACAACAGCAGCACAGAGCATGACTAATGAAAAGAACCATTAGTTGCCTACACTAAACATCATACATAACAGAAACAGAAGATATACCAGTAAGAACATATACACAACACTCGGAGGAAACATCAATGCAGGACGTCTCTTTGTAAAGTACATCACCAAAGAGGACCACATAGGCAAATGTGTGGGATGCAGGAGGTGTGTACAAAAGAAGGTGTCATTGGACAGGTAGGACAACATCATACAGATAAAAAGCATGGAATGGTACCCCTAAAACAGCTACTAACTCAAGAAATCTAGGACCATGAACTGTATGAGAATTTATCAGCAAAAACATACCCAAAAACAAGGGTAGTACATGAAAGCTGATGCAGCACACATAGTATTGTGTGATGTGCAACACTGTGCTACAACATAGTAAAACTCTTACAGCAGCATATGTAGTTACACACATCCAAAAGACTGGCCAAAAAGGGAATAAACACAAAGAAGCGTCACATCCCATGCCTCATGTGGAATGGTACGCAAATGGCAACTGTAAGATGCACAAATTATTGATACAGTATAACTCAGTTTCAGGTCATAATATCTGCAAACTTGCAGAGCATCAGTCATACATGGAAAATGCATCAATGCTGGGGATACAGCAAGATAGGTATATACATATACATGTGTGTATGTGTGTGTGTGTGTGTGTGTGTGTGTGTTTGCAGAATCAGGGAGACACAGGAAGGCACACATGAGAACAGTATGTCAGCATGGAAATTGAAAATGAAAACAGGTACACAGATATGCAATGAATGCTGTGGGTGAGGCATGTGCAGTGCCATATTAAAATGCATAAGTGACATGGGCATGCATACAGAGACATGCTTGTGCATGTGGTAATGACAGACAACTAGGGCTTGAGTAATGTAGCAATCAATGCTGGATGACAAAGATAACATTCTGTTAATCATGTACATATCTACTATATGTCCCCTAGCAAGTGATGCAAAAATGAAAGCATGACGTCATATATAGCATTATCGTCATCAGTATCTTTACTAGCATATACCAAAGACAAAGAAGTACCACACATCACAACTTGAAGCTAGTCACCTAGGTCAGATAAATGATCAGAAAATGCCTGTGGCATCAGACATTTGAAAAACCACCTACGGATTAGTCAGTGGTCAGTACAGTGGTCATACTGGCACAAGGTCAGAATAACACAATAGAACACGCACTGGATCAACTATCAGTGTTAAGGTAATGCAGTCTAGGGCACCCATGCAGATGGCTTACACTGTGGTTCTGGCTGCCCCTGCCATGTCCAGAAACAATTGGCTCATGGTGCTATAATGAGGAGCTGGATGTAGTGACACTATCATTCTAGGATACAGTGTGCACAGGAGCATGACTGCAATGTGACAGTCTGGACATGACTGCTAATCTTGCAGTTGAGTGACCAACAGCAGATGTGCATGCATGTTGCAGCACAGACATTGATGTCTCAGTGCCATGTGTGGGTTTAATGCGAGCAGGGTCTGCCTCTCCTCACTTAGTACAGTTAGGGTACATAACACTGGCTCATACTATGGCACTGCTCTAGTGCCACCATAACAAGGCTTTCAACAGAGTGTGCAACAGATACACACTGTCATGCTGTGCAGCCAGTGCTGCCATGACCTCTTCATGTAACACATGCAGTTGGTGTGCTACACAATCAGTGCCACAGGCAAGTGTATGAGGTTAAATCCATGATATTAATGTAAACATTATTTTACTGGTAATAGTAGGCAGATCTCCTCTGACATGAATCTATGAACATCAGCTAAACTCACATATGTAGTTCGAGGGGAAGTATTGGTTCATTGTGGGGCAGAGTCACCATCATTACCAGACTCTACATAGGAGAGTGGGTTACGGTCATCATCATGTCCATTATCTAATGTCCCCATATCATCAGAATGTCCATCCACAGTATCCTCTATTTCAGAGGCTATACCATGATCAACATGGCTGTCTCCATCCAGGCCAAACAATAAAACTGATACAGTGGCCTGTGTGCCATGGGTCATACTATCATAGTTAGACACATTGCATCCTACCTCAGGTTCAGTGCATAGGTTACTTGACAAGGCAGGCGGCAGACGTGCTACAAAAAGAGACAGATGACTCATGCCACATACTGTCACAGAAATCAAATGCTGATACTAGTAATGAAATCGTGGACAACTATATGACTACAATGTTAATGACAATATGGACTTACCAGGACATTATGGTTGTGGGTGGTTCAAGGACCCTATATAAGAGAGAGATGCCATGTTAGGGTTGGGAGGGTGGCCTAATGGTTAAGGTGTTTGCCTTACAAACACAAGGTGCAGGGTTTGAGTCTCATAAGGGATAATTGGCTAGGCTTAAAAAATGGCTCACAAGGGCAGTTAGCCTAGTACTAATCTATGAACCTATGAACTACTAAAATGTATTTGACATGTCCTCTTGTGACTCCTCCAATGGCGATGAGGATTGAAATACCACTGTCGTATGAAAAGACAGACAAACAAGCATCATCAATAAGCACATACCAGGCATTGTGTACCATCTTACCTGAGGTGTAACACACAGCAAATAAGACAGATAGATACCAGATGAGTGAGGATGATGTGCAGATCATAGGTGTCCTGTACATGTGAACAAGAACACAGTAGTCAAGAAGGGCACAAATGTGATTATCAGTAGTGAACTATAGCAAACAGATGCACTGCCCTATCAGGTATGTCCTCCCTGTTTTGTGAGTGTATCATCTGTTGAAATGTGGATCGTGTAGTACAACAAGGCACACAAACATCAACATGTGATTATGATCCACAGTCATGACTGGAGGCAGAAGCACAGAACAACTATGGATCTCAATAACAGAATACAGAGACAGTTATGTGACAAATGGTGCGCATGTCAGTCAAATATACAAATGGATGAGGCACAGACACCTTCCTGGACCACTTCATTGTTATAAAACTGAGCTGTCAAGTGCTTTCATCTTCTTCACAAGACTTCTTCAGAACTGCTTTACACATCAAAAACCACTAGTAAATACTCACATCATAACTCCATGTAATTAAAAACAGCAAATAAAAATCAACATTAATTAAATAAATAAAAAACATATGATGTTTTAAAAAAAACATAACCATTTTCACACACATCAACACTAATGTAACTATTACTAAAACTCCTGATGTTACATTAACCTTCAAGGCTTTTTAACTTTAAAATAGGAATTAATGAGCAAGACTGATTTAAACCTGGGGGTTCAAGGACATTACATCTCAAAATCCAGACTAACTCTGATTTATATATATGTTCATCTATAAAAAAAAACCTTTGGGATCATTTTCAATACAATCCAAGGCTACAAACTTAAACTTTGATCTGGTGCTTTTGAAATGTGGCTGTATAAGGCATTCATGATTTTAGCTTTGGCAACTTCATTCATATGTTCATAAATTCTGTCTTTTAACTTATGACAAGTTTTGTCTATATAGAATGCACTACAACACTGACACAAAGCCTTGTGCACCACCCCCTTGGACTCACAATTAAAATGCTTTTTAACGAACAACTTCCTATTATTAATTCTACATGATTCACAGACTAAAATATGTTTGCATTGGTTACAATGGTTACATTTAAACATGCCCCTAAGTCTAATTTCACTTTTCCTATTCCAGTTAATTTCTAATAAGTTCTTAAAAGTTCTCCCTTTTCTAAACACAACTCTTGGCCTATTACCAAAATTCTTATTACAACTTTCCATACTCAAAATAATTGGCCAAAACTTTTTAATAACATCCACTAGTTCATATTTATTGGTTGAGTAAGTTACAATCAAGGGGTATTCGAATTGACCCAAATTACCCTTTGCACTCATGGTGTTTACAGCTGACGTAATACTCTCAGCCACCTAAACATCACTACCAGGCATTGGTAACAATGGCATAAAAATCCCCCTACTTCTTTGGATACACACCTCATCTTTCACTGAATTCAATAAATCAAACAGATAACCATGTTTCAAGAACATACCAATCAATTTATCAACCTCAGGATAAAATTCAACATCACTTGAAATCATACGAGCAAGTCTGACTAGCTGGCCTTTAACCACAGCTCTTGTTTGAAAAGTTGGGTACCAGCTGTCAAAATGGATATATGAATTAGAATAAGTACTCTTATGATAAATGCTGGAGGAAAACCATTCTTTAACATAATCTTTAGTAAGAAAAAAAATCCAAATAGGCCAACCCATCTTTGTCCACCAAATGAGTAAATTTTAAAAAGGAAGTATTCTGATTAATAAAATCCAAAAAACATTTCATTTGGCCTCTGTATCAACACACACTAGAAAAATGTCATCCAAAAATCTAGTGTAGAAACTCCAACTACTAAAGGCACTGTTAAAAACTAAATTTTTCTCCCAGTATGCCATAACTAGGTTGGCAAAACTGGGGACACGTGATGCACCAATTGCCATTCCACTAAGTTGCTTAAATAGCTGCCCATCAAAATAAAGGAAATTATTTACCAAAACCATCTCCATCAAAGTTACTAATGCATTAATCTCATCAGTTTCCAATAAACCAACAGCAAAAAGAATATTATCTAACCACTCTAACCCTGATTATGCAGAATAACGGAATATAAATTTTGCACATCAATAGTCACCAATAAACAGTCATTAGAAAAGTCATGTTTGGCAATTCTTGACAAAGAGTCCCATGAGTCCCTACAAATCTGTTTAATTTGATTAACTGACTGTTTTAGCTGACTATCAACAAACTTGGATATATAAAATGTTTTTCTTCTTCCGGCATCCACTATAGGTATCAAGGGGGGATTATATATTTCTTTATGCATTTTCGGGATTCCAAAAAGGCCTGCCACTACAGGGTTGTTATTACAAAGATAATTATCCACATCCACAGTAATTTGACCCTGCATGATCTTATCATACAGGCTGGCATCAATCTTAAAATAAGCAATATTAAGTTTATTTCTGGAGATTTGTCCATAAGTATCAGTAAACAATAGTTGTACAGCCTATTATTATAGTCGTCTACATCCATAATAACAATCCCCCTGCCCTTATCTGGCTTCATTACCCTAATATTTTTGTTTTCACACAATTCTACAAAATGTTGTTCTTCCTTTTTAGTAAGATTAATAACATCTGTATTTTAATGTCCTTACAAATCTTATGTATATCTTTTTCGCATCATTTCTCGAATAAAAGGAGCCAATTATTAAGTGGGGGGGGGGTTTAAAGGTACATGCTTTTCTAAGACTTGTATTATTGGTAGCCTGATTAGTAATATCAGATTCAAACCATAATGCCAAATTTAATTTTCTCATATATAACGAGGTCAATCAAAACTTCTGCTAAGTTTGCACTTTTAGCAGGCACAAAGCTTAAGCCTTTACATAAAACATCTGCATACTCAGTAGAAAAATTGACATTTGAATAATTATAAATAGTAAAATCCTTATCCGAATAATGAATGCAAATGGGTACCTTAATATCATCATCCCATACTGACTCATTTACTTCAAAGTCAAAAGTAGAATCAAGTATATCATTGCTGTCCATATTAACATTTGTGTAAGAGAATCCCATTTTGTTATCAAAGAAACAAGTACAAATATTTGTAATATTCCCATCAACTGACTCATCTACATTCAATTCTTCTGTCGCACATTTCACATAATTAACTACAATATTTCCGCTGTTGAAAGATTATTCACAGTCACTGTACTCCATTAGCAATTCACTGTTAACAAATTTGCAACCTATTAAGCAAGAAATATCAGTTAGAAAAGTCTCATAAACACAAATGTCTTTGTCAACAGTGTCCAAATTAGATAAATTCACCTCAGTAACTGAGGCAACCAAAGTCTGTTGAACAGTCACACCAGCATCTTGGTTTGTAAAAGGATTAGCCACTTACCATTGGACTTAAAAGTTCTTTTTTCTCATGCCTTTCCTTCCCCTGGAGTTTTTTTGCCACAAAGAACTTTTATTAGGCCCGTTGTTACCTTCATATGCAAATTTAGGTTGAGCATCTAAATGTTCAAAGATGGAATTCAATTTGTCCTGAACTGGTGCATTTACTGGTAAATTCCGACAATTAGAGAAATTATTTTTGCTGAAAAGCCTTCCTGAACGTCTGACTGGCTGCTCATCTATGTTTCCCTGCATTGAGACGGACACCACGCTATTCTCACAAGTATTTGAAGCCTCATCCTGTCCATCAACAAAAAATGGACGTGTTCCATTATGCTAATGAGATATTGAAGCTGTTGGCATTGGATAGGCATTCTCTTTAGAAAATGCCTCCATATCCCTGTGTAGTTTTTCTCATTTTTCTATTCTTTACTATTAAACATATGCCATCTATTTCCTTAAATACATTAGTATAGTTGGTGAAATAGTGATCGAAGAGACCATCATTTGTGAAGCTAATGTTCAACACATCAAGGTCTCTAGAAAGCTTATCAAGTACCACTTCATTGTTGTGAATAATTAAGTGCATAATATCAGACCCAGACTTATTAAAAACATTGAGTAATGGTTTATGAAACTCAGAGTCCTCCTCTACACCATTTGGAAGCCGCCAAAGGTGCAGTCCTTTCGGAACCAGTCCTTTCTTTAAATTCTCATTCAAATAAGCATTTTCAAGTTGTAATTTCTTAAAAGAAAGCAACTTATCCTCAAATAATTTCAGCTGTTCAGAAAAGGAATGCTTACCAACCACATCTAGGCTAATATTCAATTTGCCTTGATTAGCCATAGAAAATTGAAACACGTCAGCTTTCCAAAGTCTCAAAATCAATTAATTCCCGATTATTACAACCCCTGATAAAATCAAATCTAGTTGGCTGAGAAACCGGCAGATTAGAAGAACCTGAGCCATGCTCAGATTGGGAATTAACAGCAGTGGTGAAACTGTTTCCCCTTTAAATCTGCTGGTTCATTTGTTCTAACAACAAGGTAAGATTACCAGTTCCATTAAGGATTTGTGATGCCAGGTCCATGTTGGGCATAGCCGAGCCTCCACCAGTAGCCATAACTCTTCCAAGACAAAAAAAAAAAAAAAAAACAATAACCAGAAAAACAAATGTATGAGGCACAGACACCTTCCAGGACCATGTTATAGTTAAATTAGACCTAGGGGCATGTTGAAATGTAACCATTGTAACCAATGCCAACATATTTTATTATGTGAGTCATTTAGAATTAATAATAGGAAGTTGTTTGTTTAAAAAAACATTTTAATTGTGAGTCCAAGGGGGAGTGTACGGGGCTTTGTGTCAGTGTTGTAGTGCATTCTGTACAGACAAAACTTGTCGTAAATTAAAAGACAGAATTTATGAACATATGAATGATGTCGCCAAAGCTAAAATCATGACTACCTTATAAAGACACATTTCAAAAGCACCAGATCATAAGTTTAAGTTTGTAGTCTTGGATTATGCTGAAAATGATCCCAAATGTTTTTTTATAGATGAATATATAAATAAAAAGGAGTTAGTCTGGATTTTGAGGTGTAACACCCTTGAACTCCCCCTGGTTTAAATGAGTCTTGATCATTAATTCCTATTTTTAAGTTAAAAAGCCTTGAAGGCTAATGTAACATCAGGAGTTTTAGTAATAGTTACATTAGTGTTGTTTTGTGTAAAAATTGTTATTTTTTTTTTTAAATCATAAGTTTTTTTATTTAATTAATGTCAATTTTTTATTGGCTGTTTTTAATTACATGGAGTTATGATGTGAGTATTTAATAGTGGTGTTTGATGTGTAAAGCAGTTCTGAAGAAGTCTTGTGAAGAAAATGAAAGTGCTTGACTGCTCAGTTTTATAACAATGAAGTGGACCTGAAAGGTGTCTGTGCCTCATCCATTTGTTTTCCAGATATACTTGTATAGGGAACAAGGCAACATAAATATCATAGGACACAGGTGTGCTAAGCAATTCTGCATTATATCAACAAGATGAACAAATTTACCCTGTCAATCTGTATGCACAGCGTCCAGGCCCACTTCTTGCTGTGATGTTCTGTAGGTTAAAATGCGAGTATACTCTACATAATAACAGGAGGTAGAGGCACACAATAACTTTGGATCACACTAGCAGTATATGGAGCCACTTACGTGACATGTGCTGCTGCTGTGCAGATCTTGAGGGACCTACATAATTAAAAAATACAGCATCACATGTGTTGCTGAGATTGTAATGTATGTACTGTGCTGGTAAGATAACAGGCTATAACACTTATATTGTGAGTCCAGATTAAGTGTGTTTCTATGTTCATGGTGTACTTCTGCTGCTGGAACCCAAATATAACAATACAGTAATAATTGTGAATTAATGTTCTTCGATGACAAATGGTGTATGCTGCAATGTTTGGGAAAGTAGGACATACCTGTACATCCTGGAACACCTGCCTCAATACCTCACTTGGGTATCTGCCAATCCAGATTGGTGGTATTATGTGAAGCTAAAACACCATTATCTCATCTGGGAGAGGCAAGAGTGGCCTACCTGCAGTGGAATTCCTTGGCCACTTATAGCAGTGGATTCTGTTGGCTGCACGGGGTAGCATGTCCGAGCAACACCATTGACAGGCTTCTCTGGATCTATTGTGTCCACCCACAGCACTGACCATGTTTATAAGGTATATCCACACGTGAGTCTACCAAACAGTATTGCCCATCTGTCCAAGAAGGTTGCAGTCATGCTGGCACAGAGCCTCAGTTATTTTATCATTCTCTGTGTGAGAAAATATCTTCCATATTTCAGACTGACAACCATCTGGAAGACAGGGTGATAATCATATGTTAGAATTCATATTTGGTTTCACATATTGACATGATAATGTTAAAAGCATAGGTCAATCAAACTGCTCACCTCTCATTTACAACACAAAGATATGCAAAACAATCTGTTTCATGTATAACACTGTTATGCACAAATAATGATGTACAAATACTATTATGTTACATAACTAACTAATATGTTAGAACTAATCCTATACCCTGCTCTCTCACTCAAATGCTAATTCCACTATTCTCCTGTACAATACTAATATTCCCTCTTCTACATAATTTG
This sequence comes from Protopterus annectens, assembly GCF_019279795.1. Lineage (NCBI taxonomy): Eukaryota > Metazoa > Chordata > Ceratodontiformes > Protopteridae > Protopterus > Protopterus annectens. Next base: position 385,599,096 of record NC_056727.1, on the reverse strand, counting down.
TAAAGTAAATACTTTAACCATTATGCCAGCCTTCAACTGGTTTATAACTTCATTATATTTCTTGAACTCTTTACAAATCAATACAATACTAAAATCTGCCTATCAACATAATTGTATAACTTACCTCATTATAACTCTTGATAGCACTTCACGTGCTTTCTCCTTTCAGGGACCTATTCTTTGGCAATCTCTCCCTGTCGATATTAAGAAAAAAAAAATGCTTATTCCAAATTCAGAATGCAATTCAAAAAGCACTTCTTCTTCCAAGCCAAATGCTCCTGCATCAACCCAGGACATATCACCTAACCTATGTCCTTTCTGAGTCTATTCTCCTCACTGAAAATTGACCCAATTTACAAACTAAAGTATGTATTGTATATTACACTCTGCTTGATTGTACACTGCACTGTTCTTGCTCACTGGAATATATATATATATATATATATATATATATATATATATATAGTTTCATATGAAACCATCGAAATACCATTTCGTCGAGCCTAACATGATCGAGACAAAAACATCGCAAACTGACATCATCGAAATGTCAATTCATCGACTTTCATACCATCGACAAGTAAACTATGGAAGTGTTATCGTGCAATGAGAGCTACCACGGGTGAAGAAATTTATATGTCCATATGTTTAGTGTTTTGCTACTGAATGGGGTGTTCACCGTGTGCTCTGTGTTAACGCTATTGCATATTTCCTGTTTTAATACTGACATTCTTGTGTGTGGCACTATTTGCAGTTAGTCATGTCTGAGCACTCGTCAATGGTATGAAAGTCGATGAATTGACATTTCGATGATGTCAGTTTGCGATGTTTTTGTCTCGATCATGTTAGGCTCGACGAAATGGTATTTCGATGGTTTCATATGAAACCATATATATATATATATATATATATATATATATATATATATATATATATATATATAATGTCTTTTGGCTTTTCCTGGTTAGGGGTCACCACAGCAGAACTCCACTCATGATTGGCAGTAGATTTTTACAGTGCTGAGGTGCCAGCCTGACGTCCAGCCTTCAAAGAAGGCACACCCATTCACTCACACACCTACCTGCATGTCTTAAGCATCACTCGACCACAGGGAGGACATGCAGACTCACACAGAAGGCCCTCCAGCCAAGAATCGAACCAGAGAACCTCTCGCTGTGAGGCGACAATGCTAACTGCTGCACCACCATCATTTTATATGCAATTAGTCTAAACTATTCTGTTATTGATTACATCTCTATTATTTTTTCTTTGTGAAATGGTTTGTATTTCACCCGGGCTGAGCCTGAAATTAGTCAGTATTGATTAGTGCACTATCCCAGTAAACAAATATAAATAAATAATCTCTTTACAAACCTTCCTGTACTGAAATGTAAGAACACTAAACTTCTTTACAATGTTTCCCTTCTACAGTATACATTTATTTACTTCCTGCAAGATTTAAGATCTACCAGACCTGTATAGACTTATAATTGTTGATGTAAATACTTTACTTTATATACATGTCTTGCAACTGTTTGTTTTTTTCTGAGAAATGTTAACTGTTGATTTTTTTCTGAGAAAAGTCTGAAGTTCACTTGTTAATATAAATGTACTGTGATGGATCTTTCTCCTCAGACCTCTGCTGAAAATGAGTTCTGCCCAGTTGAGCTTTCCTGGTCAACAAAGACAAATAAATAAATAATCAGAATAAATATGAAAACCATGTCTGATAAATAATCAGAATGAAAATGAAAACCATGACTGAATATTTAATCCATACAGACTAACAGTATCATCATATCTACTAATCCATTTAACAGTCACAGTATCATCATATCTACTAATCCATTTAACAGTCTTGAATAGGTCATATGTGCAGAAGTGGGATTGGAACTTGTTGTCAGTGGATATTACAACAAGTAAGGGAGAAATACATAGCCAATGTGTCACAAACCCAATGTTATAGCAATGTTGTTGTAACAGTTACATGCACAGTCAAACAGAAAAGAGCATATGCACCTCAGGAGTGCCACATGCATGTCATATACTACTACTGCATTCAGTGACACACATCCTAACAAATGTTACTGTCATTATATTGTACAGATACACATACTGGAAGTTATACACAGACAGTGAGGAAAAAGTCAATGTATTAAAGAAAAAACTGTTATGCAGTCATGGTTACATATCAACACAATAAACAGTGAGCATTCAAAGCCATCCTCATGTTGCTTCCATTAGATTGAATATACTTACAACTACTATTATATAACGAAGCACCAGATAGTATCCACAAATTAGTCAATGAACATTCAACTTACAGAAATCCTTGTAAGTCATCTTTTTCCATAAGCATACCACAGATATTACAGGTTCATCAGAAATAACTACTGATATATTTTTATTCCTTCAGTATCTATAGTGCATCAGGCCAGTGAGTTCCCATATGAAGAAGCAACAAATGACGCAAGATGCAGCTGAAAAAAATATGTCATAGGAAGATGTTCTGGAACATTCTGTAAAATGCCTGCAGGAAATGGACAACAAAGAATGTGCCCACACTTTAGAAGAAAATTATCTAAGGGAAGAGTTGCGTGATCTAATAGAGATGAATAGACATATTAAGATTGATGAAAGAAAGAAATTACAGAAAGTCGATGGCACCCAAAATGTTAGAAGTCTGATAAAATAGATGAACACAGTAATCAAGACTATTAACAGCAATATTACAGAAGTAAGTAGGATATATTACTGTACAGCTAAATTAATACCAGATAAAGTTCTACCCCAAAAACAGTGAACAATAAGGGAAAAGAAGCAAAGAAAGTGAATGCCATCGTGGAAACATCAAATAGAGAAAGTTATAAAGCAATTAAGGCAATTAAGTGTCACTGCTAGAAGAATATAGAAGAGAGCACAGATCAACAAATTATTTAGAGAGATAGATGTGATAAAAGCAATGTGCAGTAACAGAGCAGACCAGGATCCATCATAAACTATTGAAAATAATAAACTAAAGATATCGTCACAGACAGAAAAAGGTATGCAGATAAATATAAAGTACAAAATAAGCAGTTCATTGATAACCCAAAAAAGTTTTACAGAGAATTATGAAACAACGCAAAAGGAAGAGAAACACTACCAAAACAAAAAAACAGAAATAAACACATTTTAGAGAAATATCTATGTAGATTCTGTGGAACATAACAAAGATGCTGAATGCATGGAATAAGTAAAAGAAACAGTAAGACATTCAAATGTACAGGATTTGAAATGGGATGAATTAATGGCCAGGCAGCTTTTATTTATTTATTTATTTATCTGCAGTTTGTTGACCAGCAAAGTCCATTGAACTGAAAATGAGCCCATTTTCAATGTAGGCCTGGGGAGAAAAGCTCCTTATACAATTATTACAAAGTTAATATCAACAAATGTAACAAGTGCAATATAATTTTCAAAAACTACTAAAACACAGTAATATAGAAGACAAAATAACATTTGAGCAAGGTGATGTAACAAAGCATTTAAAAAAATTAAAACATAAGTAGTTTGGAGTACATAAGTATAATTTGGACTGCAGGCATATATGTACTTATGGTTTCATGAGGTGAGAAGAATTAGAGGAGGAGAGTAGAACAGTGAAAAGTGAATACGATGAGTTATGAGAAAGGAAAAAAGGGAGAGGGAGTGGAAATTAAATGAAGGGAGTCACTAGGGTGAGTTATGAGAAAGGAAAAAGGGAGAGGGAGTGGAAATGAAATGAAAGGAGTCACTAGGGTGAGTTATGAGAAAGGAAAAAGGGACAGGGAGTGGAAATTAAATGAAGGGAGTCCCAGGGGTGAGTTATGAGAAAGGAAAAAAGGGAGAGGGAGTGGAAATGAAATGAAATGAAGGAAGTCACTAGGGTGAGATATGAGAAAGGAAAAAGGGAGAGGGAGTGGAAATGAAATGAAGGGAGTCACTAGGGTGAGTTATGAGAAAGGAAAAAAGGGAGAGGGAGTGGAAATGAAATGAAGGGAGTCACTAGAGTGAGTTATGAGAAAGGAGAAAAGGGAAAGGGAGTGGAAATGAAATGCAGGGAGTCACTAGGGTGAGTTATGAGAAAGGAAAAAAAGGAGAGGGAGTAGAAATGAAATGAAGGGAGTCACTAGGGTGAGTTATGAGAAAGGAAAAAGGGAGAGGGAGTGGAAATGAAATGAAGGGAGTCACTAGGGTGAGAGATGAGAAAGGAAAAATTAGAGAGGGAGTGGAAATGAAATGAAGGGAGTCCCTAGGGTGAGTTATGAGAAAA